>NC_057812.1:254297846-254360889 GCF_018294505.1 Triticum aestivum
CGTCTCCAACGTATCTATAATTTTTGATTGCTCCATGCTATTATATTATCTGTTTTGGATGTTAATGGGCTTTATTTTACACTTTTATATCATTTTGGGACTAACCTACTAACCGGAGGCCCAACCCAACTTGCTGGTTTTTTTTGCCTATTTTAGAGTTTCGCCTAAAAGGAATATCAAACTGAGTCCAAACGGAATGAAACCTTCGGGAACGTGATTTTCTCAACAAACATGATCCAGGAGACTTGGGGTGGGTGTCAAGAAACAACCAAGGAGGCCACGAGGCAGGGGGCGCGCCTACCCCCTGGGCGCGCCCTCCACCCTCGTGGGCCCCTCGTTGCTCCACCGACCTACTTCTTCCTCCTATATATATCCACGTACCCCCAAACATCCAGGAGCACCACGAAAACCTAATTCCACCGCCGCAACCTTCTGTACCCGAGAGATCCCATCTTGGGGCCTTTTCCGGAGCTCCGCCGGAGGGGGCATTGATCACGGAGGGCCTCTACATCAACTCCATGGCCTCTCTAGTGATGTGTGAGTAGTTTACTTCAGACCTTCGGGTCCATAGTTATTAGCTAGATGTCTTCTTCTCTCTCTTTGGATCTCAATACAAAGTTCTCCTTGATTTTCTTGGAGATCTATTCGATGTAATCTTCTTTTGCGGTGTGTTTGTCGAGATCCGATGAATTGTTGGTTTATGATCAAGTTTATCTATGAACAATATTTGAATCTCCTCTAAATTCTTTTATGTATGATTGGTTTACCTTTGCAAGTCTCTTCAAATTATTAGTTTGGTTTGGCGTACTCGATTGATCTTTCTTGCAATGGGAGAAGTGCTTAGCTTTGGGTTCAATCTTGCAGTGTCCTTTCCTAGTGACAGCAGGGGTAACAAGGCACGTATTGTATTGTTGCCATCGAGGATAAAAAGATGGGGTTTATATCATATTGCATGAGTTTATCCCTCTACATCATGTCATCTTGCTTAAAGCATTACTCTGTTCTTATGAACTTAATACTCTAGATGCATGCTAGATAGCGGTCGATGTGTGGAGTAATAGTAGTAGATGCAGAATCATTTCGGTCTACTTGTCACGGACGTGATGCCTATATACATTATCATAGCTAGATATTCTCATAACTATGATCAATTATATCAATTGCTCGACAGTAATTCGTTTACCCACCGTAATACTTATGCTCTTGAGAGAAGCCACTAGTGAAACCTATGGCCCCCGGGTCTATCTTCCATCATATTAATCTTCCAACACTTAGTTATTTCTATTGCCATTTATTTTACTTTGCATCTTTATTTCTCTTTATCATAAAAATACCAAAAATATTATCTCTATCAGATCTCACTCTCGTAAGTGACCGTGAAGGGATTGACAACCCCTTTATCGCGTTGGTTGCGAGGTTCTTATTTGTTTTGTGTAGGTGCGTGGGACTCGAGCGTGATATCCTACTAGATTGATACCTTGGTTCTCAAAAACTGAGGGAAATACTTATGCTACTTTACTGCACCACCCTTTCCTCTTCAAGGGAAAACCAACGCAGTGCTCAAGAGGTAGCATGCACCGGAGGTGGGGGGGAGTGTTTTCAGGGCGGGCAGGGCGGCGCACCGCCGGCCGCGGGCGGCTGTTTGGCCAGTGGTGGCTGTCGCCTCAGGGGGCGGAGGTTGAAGATGAACTGCAGGCCCTTGATTTTGTATCCAACGGCTGCAAAATCGACTGATCGGAGATGAAAAAGTCAGTCGACTGACTTGTAGCCTCACCTCTAGTGCGTTCAGTTTCGACAGTAAAATTCAGTTTCGACAGCAAAATTCAGTTTCGATAGTCAAGTTTAGTTTCGACAGTTAAATTCATTTTCGACAGTTAAGTTCAGAGATGAGCGGCTGATATATTTTACATCTAGCACTTTGTGGTTATGTATTTTACGTCATCTAGTGGAGATGCTATTAGAATTCCACTCAGGTTAACGTTGTCTCTCTTGTCCTGCTTCAGCCTCGGCATCGTACAACTCACGGAGGTGCTCCAACGACGAAACCCTCCATCACAGCGGAGCAGTACCTCAGGCTCCATCTCCAGATGCCTAAGATCTTCTTCCCTCCTTCGACAGCCAAGTCAGCTGGAGCATCCTCACCGGCTAACCCAATCACGCTGAGATCGACATAGCTTCGCCAAAGAGGTTGTACACTTCTTGCATATCTTTTTTACTCTACATGTTATATATATTGTCCACTGAGCACACGGAGTAACAGGAAATACGATTATTTTATCCTACTATATGACAAGTAGTGAGGTACCAGGCAACTTAGCTATCCATGATGGACTCTCTTGAACGCCATCATTATTTATCTCTACACGTTTGAGCTGTGCATTTGTCGATGGCCCTGGGAGTTGAGCTAGTAGGGTAGTGGCCTGGGTCCAAAGTAATAGAAGTAGCACAAAAACATTTTTTTACTGTAGCCTTTTCCTTGCTCAAGCCTGCCTACTAGAATCTCCAGTGCTTGAAAGGAAAAGTGAATGAAAAACATAGGAAATGGAAAGTTTACTATTGTACTACTTTTCATGAATTTGGTGCAAAGGAATGGAGCAAAGGAAAACTGTAGGATTTGTTCCTTTAGTGTCTCCTTGAAAGAAAAACCGTAGGAATTTTAATTTCCACTTGTCCTCCTTTTCAAATTCCTGTTCATGAAGCACAAGACTAAGAGATAGTAGCATAATAGCATTATAATCATACATTTTCTTGTGGTTTGACTTAATCTCACTATGCTTCTTTGCATCATGTGATCTTCCAATTCTTGTGAACCAAACACCCAGATTGGCAGAAATCCTGTGTTTTTAAATTCTCTATTTTTCACGTGCATTCCTATCCTATTCCTATCTATTTCCTATCCCTGAATTGTTAGAATCCTCAAATTCAAACAAGCCCTTACACAATTACTTGTGTTATGGACATGTGTCAAAGAAAACCTTGTGTGGTTTGTCCTGCTCCTGCGGTGTTGTGTTCCACCCCAGCTCAGCTGCTCCAATGACGGAAGGGTTCACCACATTAGGGATCCGCTCTCCAGACTGTCTTTTGCCACCTCAGATCTTTTTCCCTGCCGCCGACAGCCACGACAACTGCATTACCATCACCAACTGAGCAGATGACCTTGAGGACTACACGGGTCCGCAAGAGAGGTCGCACTCTTCTGTGTCTGCTTACATTATGCATTGCTTAATATGATGAGATGCTACTTTATTGTCATGTTCACCTATTAGACTCCGAGTCAGGTCCAAACTTATGCTGAAACTTGAGTTTTTAAATGGTTGTGGGGTACATATTGGGGCAGCAATCAGTACTATCTGTCTACTATCTGGTTAATCTCGGGTGTCTACTATGAGTTTCATGTTGGGTGCAAACAAACATTAAAGGAGCCATTATCTGTATTTTTTAACTAAAGCTATTATCTGCCTACTATCATTGGTTTTGGGTCTATCCACAGTTTGCTACCATCACTTTGGATTTGTGCATGCACTCCTTACATAATCTCACTATGTTTTATTCCTATGCATGTCAGTTATTGTACACAATGGAACTGAACATGTAGAGAAAAAGAGACGAGCCTTGCATGGCAATAAAATTTCATGCGGACGTCGCTCCATGGTGGGTGCAAAGGCAGCCCCCCTCCACCCATTTCGGATCGTAATCAAGAGGAAGATAACTATTCTGAGGGGGATTCAGAAGCAAAAGACCACTCCTATTTACCCCATGAGGTCTTCGCTCTAACTGGGCATGCTGATGTTGGTAATATCATGCATATGGTGCCTTGCATTGCTTACTGTATACATCAAAGATGTCATCTGCTTAGTTTAGACATGGTTTGTGTGAATGCCATCTATTTAGTTTCTTTATCGTATATGTGAATCATGCAATGCCATCTTGTTTAGCCAGGCATTATATATGTGAATTTTGCAACGCCACCCTGGTTAGCCAGTCATCTTATATGTGAATTATATCATGACATCATTTTTTATTACGTGTTAAATTTGTCAACAATTTTAGTACATTCAATTACTCTTCCTGTGCATCAGCCATTCGGGATGATCATGGAAAAATCTGGAGTGGAAACAAGGTCTTCAGAGCAGACAATGCTATCTGACGAAGCGCATGTCTTGCTGGTTACAGATAGCTCCTCAGAGGAGGATTCAGAGACAGATGACCAGTCCTATTCCCCCCCCCCCCGAGGTGCATGCTCTAACTTGGCAGGGTTATGTTGCTCATATCGTGCGTATGGTATCTTGCATTGCTATGTCATTTTCTTAGTTTAGACATGCTTTGTGTGAATGCCACCTGTTTAGTGTCTAATTACCATATATGTGAATTATGCAATGCCATCTTGTTGTAAGACATTATATATGTGAATTATGCAATGCTATCTTGTTGCAAGGCATTATATATGTGAATTATGCAATGCCATGCTGTTTAGACAAGCGTCATATATGTGAATTATACCATGCCATCCTTTTTTTGTATTTCTCATTGCTTTTGTCGACAATGTTTGTATATTCAATTGCTCTTCCTGTGCATCAGCCATTTGAATTGGTGATGGAGAAATCTGGAGTGAAAACAAGGTCTTCAGAGCAGACAATGCTACCTGCTGAAGCAGATATCTTGTTGTTTACAGATAGCTCTTCAGAGGAGGATTTAGAGGCAGATGACCAGTCCTATTATCCCCCTGAGGTGTATGCTCAAACTTGGCAGGGTTATATTACTCATATCATGCATATGTTGTATTGCAATGCTTAGTTTTTACATCATATATACGATATTGAATGCCATCTCCTTAGTTGACACATCATATATGCGATTGCCCTCTGCTCACTTCCTTAGTATATAAATCATATATTTAAATTATATCATGTCATGATGTTTACATAGACAGCATGTATCTGAATTATGGCATGCCAACCATTTTCTATAGACATAATATAGTTATATCCTGTTCACATAGTCTACATATTTTGAATTATATCATTCTATCCGTGAATTATATCATGCCATCATGTTTCCATCGACGACATGTTTGTGATTTATGGCATGCTAACCACTTTAATAGACACATCGTATAGTTATATCATGTCATCCTGTTTACATAGTCATCATATTTTGAAGTATGTCACTTTATCCTGTTTAGTTAGCCATCATACATGTGAAATTGTGTCATGCCATCCTGTTTAATTAGCCATCATATACGTGAAATTATGTCCTGCTATTTTGTTTGGTTTGACAACATAAATGTGAATTATTTCATGCCATGTTTTCTTCCCTACTATCCATTGCACCTGTCTATCTTACGATGTCTGTACATTCAATTACTTTTCTTGTTTATCAGCCATTTCAATTGGAGGGGGTGATGGCAGTATCTGTGGGAGTAAAAACACGGTCTTTAGAAAAGATCGTGCTACCTATCGACGGAGATAGAACCACGGTTGTACTTGCCCAAGAACTAGCCCCACCACACATAACCCAGACTCACGCAGATTGTACCCCTACCCAGTTGGA
This sequence comes from Triticum aestivum, assembly GCF_018294505.1. Lineage (NCBI taxonomy): Eukaryota > Viridiplantae > Streptophyta > Magnoliopsida > Poales > Poaceae > Triticum > Triticum aestivum. The sequence goes on from NC_057812.1 coordinate 254,303,397, forward strand.
CAGAGAACCAGCTACACCCCTTCTAACCCCAACCCCAGCAGATAGTAACCCAGTTCCCGTTGACACAACACCGTCTCCACCATAGAGCACCCAAAAACGAGAAGTTAGTAAGGCAACTGCGGTGCCCAAAGCACGAGGACCACCACTCCGAACCCCAAGTCAACGCTTAAAGCAGAAGAAGAATTGTTCTCAGGTCAGGTTCCATAGCTATGGTTCATACTACTTTGATCTTGCATCACTGTATTTACTTATACCAACTAATTTCAAATTTGAAGGATGCAATTGAAACTCCAATGGTGCAACAGGTATGTTTTAAACCTGTTTCTTTAACGTGTTTGCTATTGTAACTTGCTCTATGTTGATTTCAGTTTCAATTGAATAAACAATTATGTTCTCATGCCTTGCACATTACAAGTGTTGTTATTGCTGTGTAGTTTCCCACACTTATATTCTGTTTATGATGCTTTCTCTTAAATAGATATGATTCAAACTGTATCTATCTTGATTTGGCAACATAAACTATATTGATATAGACCATACAGTGACCATACTACATAGATATATGTTTGTTTCATGCTATTATCCTGTCCACCTTACTAGTGAACTGGTTTACCAAAATGAGTTTCATATACTACATTGTAAACCTGTGATGTGTTTGTTTGTTTCTCTTTTAGAACGCGGATAAAATATTGGAGAAGAGTACCCCGTTATGCAATGGTAAAGGAAGTAATGCAGATAAGGTTCAAGATAGTGAGACATCCCTGTTGGTCTCCAAGAAAGCTGATAAAAACTATATTAAAGACACCGAGACAACCCCAAATTCATGTCCTAATGTAGTGTTCGAGTTACTGGCTACTACTGCTGGCACCAGCTCTTCGAACTCGCTGCCTGAATCAGTTCGGCTTCTTGAGTCTCAACTTGAAGTTGAAAGATATCGATCAGATGTTATGCGACAGGAAGCCGAAGGACTGAGGAAGTCCCTGCAGAATTCAGATGCATACTTTCTGGTGCAATAGCAAGTGCTGGAGGATTTAAGCGCCAAACAAGAGAAAGTTAATAAGCTTGCTAAGCATCTTGCCAGCATTATGGGTACCCAGGATATTGTTTCTTGAGCTCTTCTGAAGTGGTTTCAGTTCCGGACTTGTTTTGCTACGGCGTTTATATGCTGCTTTGTTCCCTATATTTGCACTGGTGGCGAACTTTGATGCCCAGTGGATGTAATATGTGTAATAGCCGTGATAGCCTAGCGTAAGTTGCTTGCTTATTTATTTCCTTATTGTCTTGTTTATTTGTTTTCTTGTAGTCAGTGCAGTTCTTTTCTGTGGTTTGCTAGTGGCCTCAATAACCTATTTTTTAAAAATTAGGCCACATTAACCATGGGCTACATATTTACTGTAGTTAACATGGGCCTCCTATGGGCCGTAGAAACAATGGGCCTTCTAAGGGCCGTAGAAATAATGGGCCTTCTACGTGGCATAGAAACAATGGGCCTTATACGGGTCGTAGACACAGTGTGCCTTCTATGGGCCGTATCATCAATGGGCCTTCTACGGGCCGTATGATCGGGTGGCCTAACATGGGCCAATAACAGACCACATTATGGCCATAAATGGGCTAGAGTTGAAATCGTCCGTTCATGGTCCGACCATAACGGGCCGTCGTTAATCGGCCATATTTGATGACACTATGAAAACAGCCCAACGTATTAACAGGCCACAAAAGGGCCGACTATAACCATGGGCTGAATTTGGCCCACAAGCAGAAAATGACAGTAACGGGCCGAAAGTAAACGAATGCTGGAAATGAGCCCAAGAATAAATGGGCCCTAAGAAGGCCGAAAGATAACATGGGCTGGAAATGGCCCAACGGAATAATGGGTCATTAATGGGTATAAAGTGATACACTGTTCATTACGGGCCAGTTTTACCACGGGCCGTTAATGGGCCGAGGGTTACTAAGGGCCTCATATGGGCCGAAAGACATCATGGGCCATACATGGGCCGGAAGTTAAAACGGGCTAGAATTATATTGGACGGCCCAGATGACGCTACTGGGCCTAATTCGGAGAGGCCGTAAATGGGCCCTAGGGTAGCGGGCTGTAAATGGGCTATATGCGAACATGCCGTTAACAGGCTTGTCGTGGGCCGGCCCGCCACCTTTTGACCAAGTCAAATGGGCCGGCCTTTTCACAGGAGTAGGCCTCTGTTGGGTCGTGCCACGTGCCGACGTATGATAGGTGCTTTGGGTCCAATGAGTGGATGACATCTGTCCCAACGGTGAGCCGACACGTGTTTCCTCCAGCCAATGATGATTTTACACGTGGAAAATCCCTATTCATCAGGACTGTTAACAGGTTATCGGATCCAAAACCGGACCCGATAGCTTAACGGCGTTCCGTTACGGTGGATGCCACGTGTCGGTCACCCTTGACGAAAGCACTTCTGTGACGCGCGATTTATCGTCATGGAAGTGGACACTTCCGTGATGATAATTTTGGTAATGCCATGGAACACTTCTACGACAACACATGTATGACTATCTTGATTCTGTCATAAAATTCTCATGGATGTACATGCATGATAGAAAACGTGACCTACTGTGACAAACACATATCATCACAGAAGTGTATTTTTTTGTAGTGATCAACCGCGTTGTCATAACGCTTCCGCTTACGTTCTACGAGGGTACGTGGACAACACTCTCCCCTCTCGTTGCTATGCATCACCATGATCTTGCATGTGCATAGGAATTTTTTTGAAATTACTGTGTTCCCCAACAGTTAGTCATCAGGTTAAGTAAGGGTTCACATGCTATCAGTAAAATATGTTGATGAAAAATAAGCACATTGCAGATTCATCAAATTAATTCAAGCCACATGGAAAACCCATTTATCCAAACCTAGCATGATTAAGAACTAGAAAATATAGCACTTGTATATGTTTCTCATGTATTAAGTGAGCCAAATTTGATTTATTCCTCACATGCACAACAATACAAAATTCTACCCACGACAATTGGACATCGCATTGTAGAATTGAACCAAGCAGTTAACTAAACACCACAACAAATGAACCAAACATTAACTAAGCACCACATTGCACAATATAACATACTCATAATAGAAGATCAGACAGTTAACCAAACAGTTAACTACAGCCAATTGTAGCAATTGTATTTGTTTCTCATGTATTTACTGCAGCCAAATTCAATTTATTCCTCACATGGTATACAATAATAGAATACACCCACAACTACTGAACATCGCATTGCAGAATTGTATCAAACAGTTAACTAAACACCACAACACAAATGAACCAAACGTTAACTAAGCACCATGTTGCACAATGTATAACCAAACCAAGCATGCTTGACAACTTGAAAATATGGTAATTGTATTCGTTTCTTATGTATTTTGTAAAGATAAATTTGATTCATTTCTCACATGGAAGACAATACAAAATTGTAGCCTGGAGAATTGAACATCACATTTGCAGAATTGAACCAAACAGTTAACTGAAGACGACAACTAATTAACAAAACAATTAATAAGTGAGCACCACATTGCACGATATATAGAACATATACACTAGAGCAACAGATTGCATGATAAAATTAGGTAGCACAATTCACTAGAATTTGTGAAGGAAAGGCAGGAGCAGCACACGCAACGGATAAACTACGCATGCTTAACTGGCATAGCTAGCAAATGGCAAGGTGCTCCTCCAAGATCTGGGGGGCACGAATGATAGCCATCGCGACCTCATCCACGCGTGCAACCATGATTTACTTCTCCATTGCCAAATGCTCCTTGAGATCCTGGCTATACTGCATGCACCATGGCTTAGGGCGACGCTTATTTGGTGGAGGGGTCGGTGATTTGGGTGGAAGGTATCGCGCTCGCGCCGGCGGCTGGAGCATGTGAGATGTGGAAGGAGAAGGAGGATGGGGGTCGGGTGTGGATTACCTGCATGGATAGACGAGGCCGAGCATCGTGAAGGGGGGTCGTCGGCGAGGAGGCGGCGCTGCAAGCAAGAAGTGAAGGTTTCAACTTGGAAAGGAAGACGAAAACAGGGGAAATGTGGCTTTTGGTAAGGGGGAGGGGGCGGGGAGAGGTAGATATTTCCGCGGAAGCCGAAAATTTGGAATCGCTTTAGCGAAAAAACTGGCGCGCAAAGTGTCATCAGAGACGGTCCCCTATTCAGAACTGTGTACGATATGTGAACATCACAAACAATTCAGATAGCTTAACCCATGTGTGATGAGTTTGAACACCAAAAATTTTGGTTCGAATTTCCATGGTTACAGTGGCCATCCACGTCATTGCATAATTTGGGTACACAAAGGAGACTACAGCACACCCACACTTCTTAATCGAGCAAGTTCAGCAATTAAACAGAGCTAGCTGACCTAAACATTACTCTAACAAATTAAAGACCGGCCTTCTTAATTAAACAAAACAAAGAGTACTACAACGGCTGGTGCTCGTCGATCTCCGCTGCCGCCTCCATGTCCAGCTCGCACCCGGCGGTCTCCTAGGGAAGGGGCTCCTTGGCATCCATTGCACCATACTCGGCAAGCATCTCGCCATCCCCGTCCGCCATCTCTTTGGAAAAGGCTGCCATGAGATGGGCGTGGGCGGCCACGATCTGGGCTTGGACGGGCTCTATCGTTGCAAGGTATGAAGTGGAGGAACGGACGACTGCTCGAACGCTCTCGGCGATTGCCATCTCTTTGGCTGTGGGTTGTCGAGTGTTGTCGGAGAAGCTTCGTTCAATTTTTGCGGTGACCGCCAAGAGCTGGGCATGGGAGGCCTCAACATGGTCGTGGGCAGCCTCCATCAGGGCTAAGGCCGCCGCTGCGGAATGGACAGCTGTTGTGCCACTCTCGCCAGTTGCTATCCCCGAGGCAGATGTTGCTGCCGCCACCTGAGAAGCAACAACATCCTTTTGGGTTGCCTTGGCCGCCCGGTCGCAGATTGCGGCCGCGCTCATGCACCTTGTTAGCACACGCATGGCGGTTGCGGTTGCGCTCTCGCCGGAGTGGGCCACCGAAGTTGCCCTCATGACGCGGGTACATGTGCCCATCTTTCACCGGCGACGATTGAACAGTGAAATGATATTTGGGGAGTGAGCTAGTGTGCTTGAGATGCTGGCTATGGACTATAGCCGACGCACCTTCTCGCATAAGCCATAGGCATACTATACACCGACGGTGCTCCAGGATATTTTGTGCTGCATCTCACACGGTTGGTGATAATAAATTGTGTGCGATCTACTAGATTTTTCATCTTGATTTGAATTACATAATGGGGCCACAGCGGCAATGGACGATGTTTGAATCGTTGTACCTTTTATCTGTAGTGAACATGCAACTATATGTGCGTCGTAAAAGAATTGAATTATTCAGAGTTCATTTGAACATTTTATACATTAAATTGGTTTTCTAGCCATTTCAGGTGCACAATTCAAAATTAAACTACATGCACATGCTCCGGTGCACCAACATGGGTTGTAAAATCATATATGTGTCCATGGGTTTATGCTTATGTCCCATGCAAGAAATGGGGATGAAATTCGAACACCATGGCACCGTGCCTCTCCGGCAAACGTTGATGTACTTGCTTTTGTAATTCTAGTAAATCCAAAATTCGTCCAAAATTAATGAAACTTGGCATGCTATCATGGAGTGGCATCAACATGCCATGGTAAAAAAATTGTCCCATTTGGGGCAGGTTTGGGTATATGCTTCTGACAACAAGCCTGATGGTTTCGGTAGGGAACGTTTCACCTTTCTGGACGAAATGATGTCCATTGCCAATTCTCGATTTCAAATTTTTTCCTAGTGTCAACATAGAACAAGAGGAGTGTTGTGTTAATTTTTGGGATTTTTCGGGGTTCGTTTGGACATTTTTATGCATTAATTGAGTTTTCAATGCATTTATGTGCATAATTCAAATTTGAACTACATGCACATGCTCTAATGCATATAAATTGGTTGAAAATTCAAATACGTGTTCTTGGTTGCATGCTTAGGTCCCATGCAAGAAATGGGAAGGAATGTCAAGCACCCTGTCACCGTCACTCGGCCGCAAACATTGAGATGCCTAGTTTTTAAATTCTATTAAATCCAAAACTCGTTTGAAATTCATGAAACTTGGCATGCTATCATGGAGCGGCATGAACATGCCGTGGTAAAAAAATTGACCCATTTGGGGCAGGTTAGGGTATATGCTTCTCACAAACTAGAGCTTCTCACAACAAGCATGATGGTTTCGGTAGGGAACGTCCCACCTTTGGGGATGAAACGATATCCATTGCCTCTTATTGCTTTCAATTTTTTTTCTCGTGTCAACATAGAGCAACATGATTGTTGTGTCAATTTTTGTGATTTTTCGAGGTTCGTTTGGACATTTTATGTATTAACTGAGTTTTCAATGCATTTATGTGCATAATTCAAATTTGAACTACATGCGCATGCTCCAGTGCATATAAATTGGTCGAAAAATCAAATATGTGTCCTTGAGTGCATGCTTAGGTCCCATGCAAGAAATGGGAATGAATTTCAAATACCAGGGCATCGTTGATTGCCGGCAAAACATTGAGATACCTGGTTTTTAAATTCTAGTAAATCCAAAATTCATCTGAAATTCATGAAACTTGGCATGCTATCATGGAGCGACATCAACATGTCGTGGTAAAATTTTTGTCCCATTTGGGGCAGGTTTGGGTATATGCTTCTCACAAACCAGAGCTTCTCACAACAAGCATGATGGTTTTGGTGGGGAACGTCCCACCTTTGGGGACGAAATGATATCCATTGCCTCTTATTTCTTTCAAAAAAATTCCCGTATCAACATAGAACAACCGGAGTTTAGTGTCAATTTTTGTGATTTTTCGGGGTTCGTTTGGACATTTTTATGCATTAACCGAGTTTTCAATGCATTTATGTGCATAATTCAAATTTGAACTACACGCACATGCTCTAGTGCATATAAATTGGTTGAAAATCAGATCCCTATCCTTGGGTGCATGCTTAGGTCACATGCAAGAAATGGGAATGAATTTCAAACACCAGGTCACCGTTGATTGCCGGCAAAACCTTGAGATACTTTATTTGTAAATTCTAGTAAATCCAAAACTCGTCTAAAATTCATGAAACTTGGCATGCTATCATGGAATGGCATCTGACATGATGTGGTATTTTTCATGTCCATTTTGAGAGAAGGCACACTCGAATAATGACAAACAACAAAGGCATTTTGAAATAATAGCTGCCACTTTAATATCTCAAACATTTGTATAATTCAAACTATGTGCGTTCTGTTAACCATTCACGTGACGCCACGTGTCTTGGTTTTAATGGCTATAGGAGGTGCCATGCGGACAACTGCTTGACCTTGACTGAACGGGAGGCGTGCGAGCGCAGTCTGGTGTGCAGGCTGACCGAGAGGCGTGCAAGCTGTCCTCGAATGCGCAGGCTCACCGAGAAGCATGTGAGCTGTACGCCGTGCAGGCTCACTGGGAAGTGAGTCCTTTGACTTCCATGGTCGCCCGCCTTCCTCTCTGTGTGCGCGCCCCCCTTAGCGGCATGGGACGCTGCCATCGAATGCTACCTCTCAGCGCCGCATTGAAGACTTCAACAACGGTGTCCCGGAGGACGACAACGACGGCGCGGAACGCCGCCTCCGCCGCCGTCGGAACTAGTTTTTTTCTTGGGTTTAATATTGTATCTCGATCATATGAATATAAATTCGCAGTATGACTGAATGAAAGATATGGTTTGAGCGAACTTGTGTTTTTCTCTCTTAATGTACAGACTTATCAAATGGTTTTCTTTTAAAAAATGTCAATGGTTTTCAAATATAAAACGCTCATCGCAAACGTTTTAGTTAGAACACCCGTATGCAAACCGACAGTTTCCCCAGGAAGCCAATGGAAAATGTGCCGAGTAGGATTTGTGCAGCACTTGATCACAAAGGTTTTAGATAGAACACCTGTATGCAAAGTGAGGGCAGGATTTGTGCAGCTCTTCAAAGCAAACGGTTCTTTTGGATGACCCATGTGCAACCACTTACAAACAATTTGGTAAGATTTTCATCTGTCATATTGGGCATTGATGACCCACAAGTATAGGGGATCTATCGTAGCCTTTTCGATAAGTAAGAGTGTCGAACCCAACGAGGAGCAGAAGGAAATGACAAGTAGTTTTCAGTAAGGTAATGTGTGCAGTGCTGAAATTGTAGGTAGCATAGTAGTTTGATAGCAAGATAATTTGTAGCGAGCAAGTAATGATAGTAGTAACAAAAGTGCAGCAAGGTAGCCAATCCTTTTGAGGCAAAGGACAGGACAAAACGGTCTCTTATGCTAAGCAAAGCGTTCTTGAGGGTACACGGAAATTTCATCTAGTCACTTTCATCATGTTGGTTTAATTCGTGTTCGCTACTTTTATAATTTGATATGTGGGTGGACCGGTGCTTAGGTGATGTTCTTACTTGAACAAACCACCTACTTATGATTAACCCTCCCGCAAGCATCCACAACTACGAGAAAAGCATTAAGAATAAATTCTAACCATATCATTAAACTTTTGGATCCAATCGGTCCCTAACAGATTAGCGCATAAACTGGGGTTTAAGCTTCTGTCACTCTCGCAACCCATCATCTAATTGCTAATCCACAATGCATTCCCTTAGGCCCAAATATGGTGAAGTGTCATGTAGTCAACATTCACATGACACCACTAAGGGAATCACAACATACATACTATCAAAATATCGAACACATATCAAATTCACATGATTACTTGCAACATGATTTCACCTGTGACCTCAAGAACAAAGGTAACTACCCACAAATGATAAACATGCTCATGATCAGAGGGGGATTAAATAGCATATTGGATCTGAACATGTAATCTTCCACCAAATAAACCATATAGTAATCAACTACAAGATGTAATCAACACTACTAGTCACCCACAAGTACCAATCTATAATTCCGGTAACAAGATTGAACACAAGAGATGAACTAGGTTTGAGAGGAGATAGTGATGTTGAAGATGTTGAATGAGATTGCCCTCCTCGAGATGGGAGAGTTGTTGATGATGATGATTATGACGATGATTTCCCCCTCCGGGAGGGAAGTTCCCCCGGTGGAATCGCTTCGCCGGAGGGAAAAAGTGCTCCTACCCAAGTTCCGCCTCGAGGCGGTGGCGCTTCGTCCCGAAAGTCCTCCTATTATTTTTTCTAGGTCAAAATGACTTATATACCAAAAGATGGGCACCGAAGGTGGGCCGAGGAGGGCACAACCCACCAGGGCGCGCCTGGGCTCCCTGGCGCGCCTAGGTGGGTTGTGCCCACCTGGTGGGCCCCCTGGTAGTTATTTGATCCAATAATTCTTAAATAATCCATAAAAAATCTCTATGAAGTTTCAGCTTGTTTGGAGTTGTTTAGAATAGGTGGCCTAACGTAGCTTTTCCAGGTCCAGATTTCCAGCTGCCAGAATTCTCTCCCTTGGTGTGTACCTTGCAAACTATGAGAGAAAAAGGCATTAGAATTACTCCAAAAAGCATTATTATGGATAAAAACATTGTAAATAACAGTAAGAAAACATGATGCAAAATGGACGTATCAACTCCCTGCTACCTCTTGAGCACTGCATTGGTTTTCCCTTGAAGAGGAAAGGGTGATGCAGCAAAGTAGCGTAAGTGTTTCCCTCAGTTTTTGAGAACCAAGGTCAATCCAGTAGGAGACTACATGCAAGTCCCTAGTACCTACACAAACAAATAAGAACCTCGCAACCAACACAATAAAGGGGTTGTCAATTCCTTCACAGTGACTTACAATAGTGAGATCTGATAGAGATAATAATAATAGTAAGATAAATATTTTTGGTATTTTTATGATATAGATTGAAATTAAAGATTGCAAAATAAAATAGATTGGAAACTTATATGATATAAGATAGACCCGGGGGCCATATGTTTCACTAGTGGCTTCTCTCAAGATAGCATAAGTATTACGGTAGGTGAACAAATTACTGTCAAGCAATTGATAGAAAAGTGCATAATTATGAGAACATCTAGGCATGATCATGTATATAGGCATCACGTCCACGACAAGTAGACCAAAACGATTCTGCATCTACTACTATTACTCAACACATCGACCGCTATCCAGCATGCATCTAGAGTATCAAGTTCATAATACCAGAGTAATGCATTAGGCAAGATGACATGATGTAGAAGGATAAACTCAAGCAATATGGTATAAACCCCATCTTTTTATCCTCGATGGAACAATAAAATACATGCCTTGTTGCCCCTGTTGTCACTGGGAAAGGACACCGCAAGATTGAACCCAAAGCTAAGCACTTCTCCCATCGCAAGAAAGATCAATCTAGTAGCCCAAACCAAACTGATAATTCGAAGAGACTTGCAAAGATAACCATACATAAAAGATTTCAGAGAAGAATCAAATATTGTTTATAGATAAACTTGATCATAAACCCACAATTCATCGGATGTCGACAAACACACCGCAAAAAGAGTTACATCGAACAGATCTCCAAGAAGATCGAGGAGAACATTGTATTGAGATACAAAGAGAGAGAAGAATCCAACTAGCTAATAACTATGGACCCGAAGGTCTGTGGTAAACTACTCACACATCATCGGAGAGGCTATCACTACAAAAAAATACACTTCCGTGATGATATGTGTTTGTCCCAGTAGGTCGCGTTTTCTATCATGCATGTACATCCATGACAAATTTATGACAGAATCAAGATAGTCATACATGTGCTGTCGTAGAAGTGTTCCATGACATTGCCAAAATTATCATCATGGAAGTGTCCACTTCCATGACGATAAATCACGCGTCACAGAAGTGCTTGCGTCAAGAGTGACCGACACGTGGCATCCACCGTAACGGAACACTGTTAAGCTATCGGGTCGGATTTTGGATCCGATAACCCGTTAACAGCCACGACCAATGCCGATTTTCCAATGTGTAAAATTCTCATTGGCTGACAGATCCACGCGTCAGCTCCGCGTTGGCACAGGTGCCACTCATCCAACGGTCGAGATGGGCCTATGATATGTTGACACGTGGACCGGCCCAAAAGTGGCCCACAAAGTTTAAATGGGCCGGCTCAACCGAAGGCCCATAAGATTTAGCGGACCATAATGGGCCGGCCCAGCTAAAGGCCTACAAAATTTAGCAGACCATAATGGGCCGACCCAGCTAAAGGCCCACATGATTTTGCAGACCATAATGGGCCGGCCCAGCTAAAGGCCCACAAGATTTTGCGGACCACAATGGGTCGGCCCAGCTAAAGGCCCATAAGATTCTGCAGACCATAATGGGCCAGCCCAGCTAAAGGCCCAACATTCTCTGTCAAATCGGCCCGCCAACGGCCTATCCTAAACTTGTCATCAACGCGACCCATGGTCACTTCTGGCCCGTTAACAGTCCGCTAAGTAATTGGGCCGAATTACGACCCGGTGTATTTCCGGCCTGTTAAAGGTCCAGCTTCATTTGGGCCCATTTACAGGCCATCAAAACTTTCGGCCCATAAACGACCGTGAAGGATTAGGGTCATATTCGGCCATGTCTGACATTCGGCCTGTTAGAGGCCCACTATAGCTTTGGGCCACTTTCGGCCTGTTGTCATTTTCGGCCTGTTAATGCCGGACGTAAATCATGGGCCATATGTGGCCCAACGTCATATCGGGCCCATTAACGGCCCATATAAAAATGACGATAATCTAGCCCGACCGAAGTTCCGGCCTGTTAAAGGCCCGTGTATTAGGTCGGCGCATTTACGGCCCGTATGAATTTTAGCCTGTCAAAGATCCGCATCGTAAATGGGCCACCGTTTCGGCCTGCTAAGTCCAGTGGGTTATTTGGCACAATCAAGGCCCAATCTCACTTTCGGTTTATTAAAGGCCCATGTTTTTTATGGGCTCGAGATATTTACACCTGTAAACGGCCTATTTTTACTGAGGGCCCAAATTATGTTTAGGCCTGTTAAAGGCCCACTATGGGCACAAGCCTACCAGAAAAATATGAAATCTTATGCTGATTTAGGCCCAGATATTTTTAGTGGGCTACGTGCCAATTTTGGCCCGTAATCATTTTTAGCCCAATTGGAATGGGCCCGATGAATGTTGGCATGTTGGGATCCTATGAAGCTATCGGCCGAATACATTACTAAGATAAACCTACACTATACAAAAATAGCGTCATAATTACTACAGCCTGAGGCAGCATCATAAATGTTGTATCACAACAAAAGGCATGTTGGCATAAAGGTTATAGTCCTTCCAGATAAAAGCACCATCCGATGTATAGAAGCATAGATCATTTGACCTGAGTGCTAATGTTTCAGGATGTAGAATCTGATGGAGCAGCACGATCTCCACCTTTTTCCGCCATTGCTCTTGAACAATGAAGCGAATGTCTGATAGTACGGTTTCAAAACCATTCATATCTTGACGACATTTTTCAACCACTCTTCTTGTTTCCGAAACAACGTCCATTAGGGATTGGACTTGTGTCTGGAGGACAGATATATCACTCTGTCTAGCAGGAAGATTTTGTTCAGTAGGCAATTTGGACGAGGTTACCTTGACAACCAACCCAGAATTACACGGGAAGGTGCTTTTTGCACTGTTAGTGATACTGACGCACTGCAGCAAGAGGTGACATTGTGCCTGTAGTAGCCTCGTCACCTTCAGGTGGTTGTGGCTGTTCAATCATTTGTTCCATAGCTTCCTGAAAGTTTGAACTTGTAGATTAGTGTACCAGATAAGTTACTAATGAGATAAAAACAAACAAAGTAGGTTAAACGTTTATACATAACTTATTTTGGTGAACTATTGTAATACATTATCATGTATTGTAGTGCCAACTACATAATAAAATCACTTTCGGAACATATGTCCATGTAGCATGCCTACTGTATTGTCTATTTCCTCACATTCGTTGACATCTAAGGATAAAGAGACATGGTTTAAAGTAGGATGAACATAGTATGACATCATTCATATCATGGGTAAACAGATATAAAGCAAACAGGCTATTTTATCATTGTGTGCGCACGTGAACAAATAAACTAGATTATAGATCAAGACCAAAAGAATATCCTTCATCTCTTTTAAACCATGTAAGGTGAAATGATACGTTAAGACAACTGTGAATAAAAATGAACAGAGTAACTGACATTGGCTGCAAACCAAGTAGTTAAATGAACACATCACAGTACCAATCAGTTCAAGGCAGGAGGAGTAAGGACTTACAACAGCGGCTTGAACTGGTGTGCTCATGCCCTTCATCTTGCTGGTGTGGCAATCCTTGAAGATTTGCACTACATTCGGTTCAGGTTCTTTTTGGTCTGCACGGGCTTTCCTCTGTATTTGGAACAAGTCAATATAGATACGATAATATGGCACAAAAAAGAAGAAGGAAGTAGCAGCTATTTACAAGAGCCTCGCAGTGTGCAATATAGCTATGAGATATTGTTGTCTGTTGGAATTTCACTTTAGAACGGTTGGTTTTGTTCTTCAAACAGTTAGCCTAGAAGAAGATAGACTTGTAAGGCACATACATAAATACAAGTTCAATATGTGGTCTGATCAAATACATATAGCCTACTTGATACTTTGGATCAGACCAGTGTTTAACGAGGGCTCTCCAGTCTTCATCTGTAATATATTCCACTGGAGATGTTTGGGCGATTTCATTGTTAGCCTTGCCTTCAAAGTGAGATTTTCTAAGGTGGTACTGATACTGTCGCAGAGTAGACTGAAAAACATGAGTGCATGCTTGTTTAGTTGCATCATCTTTCGGATCCAACTTGAACCTCATCTGTTGAAAAAAGAATGTGAGTCTTATTAGGAGGATGCTAGAAAGTATGGGACTGAGCAAGACAATATTACTAATTGCGATGAATAACATTACTTACAGATAAATGGTCAAGGAAGGTGTTAAACTAGGTATTGTGTTTCTCATTCCTGTATTGGATCCACGTTGGGAGGATACGTGCATGCCACCTAGCGGCAACGGCTGCCTCTGATACTAACTTGGCTGACTCTGTAGCATCACGTGGCCTTTTTAAACCTGCCTCAAAATGGATCTCCATTCTTCCTCCTTTAGATTTTGTTAATCTATCAAGAATTATCCCTGATGTCTGTTTCCGGTTGCCCCGTGGTGCTAGTTCAACAACGAATATGGAAAGTGTTAGTGTACATCAAACTGTGAGAGTACGTATAAAGGAGCATGCAACTGCAACTTGACTCGGTCAGGTACCGTCTTGGTGTTGATGCTCATGAGGTTCATCTGATCTTACCAAGTCCTGTTGTGTCAGCAGTGCTTCGGAAGTAGTGTTAGGTGTGAAGGCAACTTGGGAACTGGCCAGTTCCGGAGCAAATGAACGAGTAACTGGTTGAGATGCTGGTACAGTTGAAGCGGATGCTGCAGCTGGTGGAGCAGGTGATACTGTGTTTGTACATTTAGCCCGTGGACTTGGACCTTCTACTGCACTATAAGTACTAGCAGAATCTCGACGGCAGAACCTTTTCCGTTTCACCCGACGAGTAACAGCACTCCCTACTATATTATTTTCCTTGCTCTTTTTTGACTTTGCCATGTCAAGCTGTACCCACAACACAAAATAATAAAATCACTCTTCAGAACCCATTGATGCATGATACATACAAGCATGCTTTGATGTAAGACAACCATATGAGGATGGAATATGTAAGAAAAACAGGACGGCATGGCATATTCACAACTATGACGTGCAAACTAAGCAGAAGGATTTTCAAGAAAATAGAAGTAATGCAAGCTAGACACCATATGAAAGATACAACCAATATTACTCTGCCAAGTTAAAAGTGTCTTGTCATAAGTGGCAATTCGAAAAATTAGAAGCAGTACAACGTAGAAATCAATGCAAGATGCAACCACTATCAAACTGCCATGTTAAAAGCGTCCAATCATGAGTGACTGATGCGGGATACACAACAGTAGTACTTTGATGTAAGAACATGGCATGATAGATAGATGCAGTGTATTCTAGACACAGAAAGCCATGTCATATGCACATGTATAACGCATAAACTCAGCAGGTGCAATTTAATCAAAATAGAAGAAATTACAGGCTAGACAACATATGCAACATGAAACCAATTATCACACTGTCAACTTAGAGCAAGCACCTGCGATGGTGGAGTACGGGAGATGAACTCATCATGTAGACTTGGTACTTCAACTTCATTAGCAGTAGTAGTGGCAAATCTGGAGAGTCTCTGTTTGCGTCGGTGCGGAGGACCACCAACATCCCCTAACTTACGCTTTTCCTTCCTATTTTCTGATATTGCCTAATGAAGTCAAAACCACAAGAAGATGAATAAAATTAGCTCTGCATAACTGGTTGATGCATGATACAGACAAACACTACTTTGATGTAAGACAAGCGCAGGATAGGAGGATGGAATATATACAAAAAAGACAGCGTTTCATATTCACATGTACGATAGGAGGATGGAATATGTATGAAAAAACAGTAAGTGGAAGGCATTTCAACAAAATTAGAAGAAATGAAAGCTAGGCACCATATGAACATGCAACCAATATCATGCAAACTAAGCAGAAGGATTTTCAAGAAAATAGAAATAATGCAAGCTAGACACCATATGAAAGATGCAACCAATATCACTCTGCCAAGTTCAAACTGTATGGAGTTTCAACAAATTAGAAGCAGTACATGCTAGAAATCATATGCAAGACACAACCAATATCACAGTGGCGACTTAAAGGTGCCTTATCATAAGTGAGTGATGCGGGATATGCAAGAATAGTAGTCTGATGTAGAAACAGGAACACGTGTCATAGTCACATGCATTATGTGTAAAGTAAGCAGATGCAATTCAACAAAGTTAGAAGCCATACAAGCTAGACATCATACGCAACATGCAACCACATATAATAGTGCCAAGTTAGAGCAAGCACCTGTGATGGTGGAGTAGGGGAGATGTGCTCATCATCTACACATCTACGTTGACTGTCTAGCCTTGCGTTGTCTTGCGAATCTTGTTGGGAGGATGGCGGAGTAGAATCTGTAGAGAACCTTCATTTCAGTTGCTCGGAAGGACCACCATCATCCAATGCCTTGTGTAAGTGCATCTAGTGCCCCTTAGTGATTTTGGTGTATTGAAGACTTATAGGTTAAGGGACTAATGCGTTTGTGAGTGTACACAGGTCTATAAGTCTATGAGGAGTTTGATATTTACAGGAAAACTCGACCCCTAAAAATGAATATCTTCGACTGAAGATTTTGGTATTTCTGAAGACTTCCATGAAGACTTTGAAAGTGAAGAAATTGGTGTGTCCGTGAAGACTTGATATTCATGCGAGGAATATGAAGCTTGAAGACTTTCGTTTTCATAGTTTTGTTTTTCTCTTTCTTGAGTCATAGGAAACACCGTACTGTTAAAGGGGGTCGAGGAAATACTATGGAAAAATTTCCATGTGATGCTCAACTCAAAATCCTACACCTACCAATCCCTTCGAGTGAAGCCATTGGAAATCTCTTACAGATCAGTCAAATTCTTCAGTGACAGAGACGAAGTTCTTCTGGTCTCTGAGGAATTTGTCCCGACTGAGGAGTTAGGAATTCGCCAGTGCGGATTGCCTACACAGTGAGGAACATGATAGCCCTGAGGATTTTACTACTCAAAATTCCGACCGATGCTGTGTTATGCGCCAGCTGTCCCAAAATATCTATCCACCTAACGGTCATATCATTGAAGGGCATTTATGTCTTATCATGTCGGGCTGCTCCCTAGGCTATAAATAGCCGCCCCTACAACTACTAGCTGGTTGGCTGCTCCGAGAGAAACTGACACTTGTCATTTGAGAGTAACCCATCCTCCGAGGACTTTAAGCGAAAATCATCAAGTGAGGAAAAACCAAAAACCCAAAACCCAAAACCCAAACACCTACAAACCCCAAGTGATTGAGCATCACTGAAGAGATTGATCTTGAGTGGATCCGACGCTTGTTACCTTTGAAGACTGAGCTTCTTCCAGATGGTTAGGCGTCATGGTCTAGAGCATCCAAGAGGAATTGTGGATCGCCGAGTGACCAAGTTTGTGAAGGTTTGGAAGTCGCCTGAAGACTTACCATGAGTGATTGGATGAGGTCTATGTGACCTTAGTTCAAGGAGAATACGGTGAGGACTGGGTGTCTTGGACTAAGTGTCCTTAACTGGGTGTCCGGGACTATGTGTCCTCAAGTTTAAATACTCAGCCGCTCCAACCAGACGTATAACTGATACAACAGTTGGAACTGGTCTACCAAATCATTGTCTTCACCAAGCTTACTGGTTCTATTTCCTCAACTCTTTCATTTCCTCATAACTGTGTTGTGTGTTTGTTCATATATGTGTTTGAAGACTTTGACTGAAGACTTTCTCAATTTCCTCAGTTCAATTTCTTCAGTCTGTTTGTCTTCATCCTGTGTTATCCTGTGATTACGCTTCCTGTACTCTGTGCCTATCTTCATTTCATCATGATGACTATGCTTGTATTCTGTTATGTTTACTTTTGAGTACTTATTCCGCTGCTAGTAGTTCTTCGCTAAGGAATTTCTTCACCGGCAAATTCGTTAGTGAAGAATTTCATAAAAATCGCCTATTCACCCCCCTCTAGTCGATATAACACACTTTCAATTGGTATCAGAGCAAGGTACTCCCTTGTTCTATGTGATTTTGGTTTAACCGCCTGGAGTTTTAGTTATGTCGACTGCAGGTATGATCAAGGTCTCTGCTGGGTGTTCTACCTTTGATGGGACGGACTACCCCTACTGGAAGAATAAGATGCGAATGCATCTTGAAGCAATTGATAACGATCTCTGGTATGTTGTGGAAAATGGTGTTCCCTCAGTCACACCTTCTCTGAATGCTGCCAATGTGAAGAGATTCAAGAAACTCGACTCTCAAGCGAAGAATATATTATGTGGTCATCTGAGCAAAGGATAGTATGGAAGAGTGAGTGCTTTGAAAACAGCGAAGCTTATCTGGGACTGGTTGTCCAAAGTGAATGAAGGAGTCTCAACTCAGCGTGACTCTCGAGTTGATGTTCTTCGCAATCTCTTCAACTGCTTCAAAAGACTTGACAATGAAAATGTTCAACAAACCTTCAATCGCCTCACTGACATCTCAAATGAGCTTCAAGCACTTGGTGCCACTGACATCACCGATCATGAGGTTGTGAAGAAATTGCTGAGATCGCTTGATTCCTCATTTGACACTCTGGCATTGATGATACAAGAACATGCTGATTACAAGTCACTTGATCCCACTAATATTCTCGAGAGGCTAAATACTCACGAGTTCCAACTTGCTGAAAAGAGAGATCTCTATGGTTCAAGCTATGGCAGAACACGTGCACTGAAGGCCAAGGCAGTATCTGAGTCCGAAGATGAAGACTCTGGTAGCATCCTTGGTGATCCTGAAGAACTGAGCCATGATCTGGCGCTGCTCGTGAAGAAGATCCAAAAGTTCTCAAGACGTGGTCGCCTTGGAAGATCCTCAAGGATCAATGATTCCTCATCCAGTGACTACAAGAAGAGGCCCTGTCACAAATGCAAGAAACCTGGACATTTCATTCAAGATTGTCCTCAGTTGGAAAAGGAATCAAAGAAGAAGAAATACAAGGATTACAGTTCTGATGATGCGAAGAAAAAGAAGAAATCCACAAAATCCTCATCATCAAAATCGTCCAAGCCTTCATATCACAAGAAGAGCATCTCCAAGAAGGACAAGGCATTTATTGGCAAGGAAATGGACTCTGAGGCTGAATCTTAAGAAATGAGGAAGAGGAGTCATCTGAGGAGTCTGAATCCGGAGTGGCGAGCCTTGCTCTCGCTACTGCATTCGTCAGCAAGTCTATCTTCAATACTGAAGAAAATGACCTCACCAACATGGCTGATGAAGGCGATGATGACTACGCTCCCACCTATTGCTTCATGGCAAAGGGTGCCAAGGTACTCAAATATACCTCCTCTGAATCAAGTGAGAATGAATCTGATGAAAATCTTAAGCCCAACTATTCTAAACTTGCTAAGATTGCTATAAAACAACAAAGGGCTTTAGAAAAGGTTCAAAACATGCTAAATAAAAGTGATGATATGTTGGGTGAAGAAATGGATCGCACTGAAACTTTGACTGAAAATCTTCAGAGACTTCAGTCCAAGCTTGACAAACTTCAAAGTCATCATAACACTCTCTTAACGGATCATGAGAAGCTTTCTTATGAATTTCTTCAAAGAAAGCAAGACCTTGAGAAGCTAAGAGTGAGTTATGAAGATCTTCAGAAGGAGCGCGATTCATTACTTGCTCAACAAATCAACACTTCTCAGGAAGAATTTGTTCCACCATGCTTGAAGTGCATTGAACGTGAATCTGCTAATTCTTCACCTGAATGTTCAAATGTTGCTAACGTTTCAAATTCTTCACATGCCTCTGGTATCACTAATTCCTCATTTGAGGACATTGCTAGTATCACTGACAATGCAGGGCTGAAGGAATTGTACACGACATGCATGTACAAAAGCCTCAAAGGGCATCAGGCTCTTTGTGATGTGCTTAAAAAGCAGATCCTCAACAGGAACCCTAGGAAAGAGGGTATCGCCTTTGAGAGGAAACTCAATGTTGATGGTACATATTGGAAGCCTGAGCAGTACCCCAAAACTACATGGGTTGTTGCAAAGGGACCTACAGTTGATCCATCTAACTTATCTGGATTTGCATGTGAATCTCCTCATTCCGATGATGAGTCAATTGACTCCAACTATAAGCTATTCAAAAATCAGAATGGTGAAGTATTTGCTAGATATGTTGGCACTAACTGCAGGAACGGCTCCCCTATGCAGAAAATCTGGGTTCCCAAAAGATGTCTTGAAAATCTTCAGGTGAATGTCATCATGACACCACCTGTGAAGAATAGGAACCCCAGATCAAATTCCTCATACGGACCAAATTCCTCATATGGAGCAAAGTCCCCATATGAACATCATCGTGCTAACCCGTCTGTTTCGCAGGGAAGATCTAAGGATTATGGATATATGCATTATTCTTCAAATCATTATGTCCATAAGTCCTCGAAGAATTTCTCTGCATACTCTTATGCTTACTCTAACCCCTCTTACGTGAAACGAAATGGACTGGCTTCTATGCCATCCTTCTCATATGTGGGTGGTGAACTCTTTGCCACCCCTTCAGATGTGGGTGGTGAAGAAAAAGAAATAATCTCTTCTGCAGGGTCAGGTCTCCAGACGCACATAATCGTCTGAAGAATTTGCTGGAGACCTGAGCATGCCTGAAAGGATGCAGGCTAACCATGAAGAAATGAACTTTCATTTCTCACGTCCTCATATTGCATTATTAGTTCTTTTACTTGATGAAATTGATCTGATGAATTGATGTCATATTCTTCACTGATGAAGTATATGAGTTTGTAAGCTACACTAATTCATCTGCAGGATGATCAACCGAAAGCCACTGAGTGGGTCCTGATAGTGGATGTACAAACCACATGACTGGTGACAAGAATCTATTGATGGATGCTCCATTATATCGGTCGCATCTGAAGCATATCATCTTTGCTGACAAAGGCAAAAGTCAGGTATTGGGTCTAGGTAAGGTTGCGATTACAAAGGATCGACACATGGACAAAGTCATGCTTGTTGAGTCCTTAGGATACAACCTTATGTCTGTCTCAATGCTTTGTGATCTTGATATGGTTGTTGTCTTTGGCAAGTACCGTTGTGTTGTGGTTATGGAAGCTGACAATTCCAAAGTCTTCGAAGACTTTAGGAGAGGAGACCTCTATATTGTTGATTTCTCTACAGGACCACGACCAGCCGTGTGCTTACTTGCAAAAGCTTCAGAAGGCTGGCTCTGGCATCGACGATTTGGTCATGCAGGCATGAGGAATTTGCACATGCTTGCGCAGAAGAAGCATGTCATTGGCATCGAGAATGTCAAATTCCTCAAGGATCACCTATGCGGAGCCTGTGAAGCGGGGAAGATGACCAAGGCCAAGCATCCAGCAAAGACTATCATGACCACCACTCGTCCATTTGAATTGCTTCACATGGATCTCTTTGGTCCTAATCATTATTCTGCTATTTCAAATGAAGCATCTCAATATGGCTTTGTTATTGTTGATGATTATTCTCGCTACACATGGGTACACCTTGTTACTTACAAACATGAAGTGCAGGAAGTCTTCAAACGATTTTCCTCGAGGGTTTCAACCAACTTTGGTGTGAAGATCAAGCACATCAGAAGTGACAATGGCACTGAGTTCAAGAATTCTGGTCTCGATGACTGTCTTGATGAAATTGGTATTACTCATGAGTTATCTGCTCCTTACACTCCTCAGCAGAATGGCGTCGTGGAGCGCAAGAACAGGACTCTTGCTGAGATGGCTCGCACTATGCTTGATGAATACAAAACGCCTCGTCATTTCTGGACTGAGGCAATTGATACCGCGTGCCACATCATCAATAGAGTATATTTTCACAAATTCTTCAGAAAGACTGCCTATGAACTCCTCACTGATAAGAAACCCAATGTAAGTTATTTCAAAGTCTTCGGTGCTAAATTTGGATTAGAGATCCTCATCACAACTCAAAATAGCAGGAATTGATTTCGATGGAAATTTTGCACCTATTGCTAGACTTGAGGCTATTTGCATATTACTTGCTTATGCTAACCATCATGATATCACTTTATATCGAATGGATGTGAAAAGTGCATTCCTCAATGGTAAGCTTGAGGAAGAAGTATACGTTGCTCAACCCCCCAGGTTTTGAAGATCCAAAGAATGAGCAACGTATACTTCTTCCTCAAGCTTACCATTGAGGAATGCACTTTTCACATCCATTTGGTATAGAGTGATATCATGATGGTTAGCATAAGCAAGTAATATGCGAATAGCCTCAAGTCTAGCAACAGGTGCAAAAGTTTCATCGAAATCAATTCCTTCAACCTGTGTGTAGCCTTGAGCTACAAGCCGTGCCTTATTCCTCACAACAAGGCCATTTTCAACTTACTTGTTGCGGTAGATCCACTTTGTGCCGATGATATTGTGCTTGCGAGGATCTGGACGTTTAACTAGTTCCCACACATTGTTGAGCTCGAACTGATGTAATTCTTCTTGCATGGCCTAAATCCACTTAGGCTCCAGAAATGCTTCATCTACCTTAGTATGCTCTGTAATAGAGACAAAAGCATACTGCCCACAAAAGTTAGACAAATGTGAAGCTTTTGAGCGTGTGAGAGGACCTGGCGCTTTGATGTCATTGATGATCTTTTCAACTTGCACTTCTTTTGCAATGCGAGGATGAGCTGGTTGTCGTTGAAGAGTTTGATCAGCGTTTTCTTCAGCACCATTTTCTTCAGAATTTTCTTCAGGTGCATTAGCTCGACGTTCTTCATGTTCTGGAATGAATTCTTCAGCAGATTCTTCAGTAGGAATGACGTCCTCAGTAGCCTTGAACTTGATAGTTTCCTCAGGTGCTGGTTCATCTATCACATTAGGTAGGTGCTCTCTTTGCGAGCCATTAGTTTAATCGAATCGCACATCTACAGTTTGAACAACTTTGTGAAGAACGTTGTTGAAGACTCTGTAGGTGTGCGAGTCCTTTCCGTAACCAAGCATAAAACCTTCATGTGCTTTCGGTGCAAATTTTGAGTTGTGATGAGGATCTCTAATCCAAATTTAGCACCGAAGACTTTGAAATAACTTACATTGGGTTTCTTATCAGTGAGGAGTTCATAGGCAGTCTTTCTGAAGAATTTGTGAAAATATACTCTATTGATGATGTGGCACGCGGTATCAATTGCCTCAGTCCAAAAATGACGAGGCGTTTTGTATTCATCAAGCATAGTGCAAGCCATCTCAGCAAGAGTCCTGTTCTTGCGCTCCACAACGCTGTTCTGCTGAGGAGTGTAAGGAGCAGATAACTCATGAGTAATACCAAGTTCATCAAGATAGTCATCGCGACCAGAATTCTTGAACTCAGTGCCATTGTCACTTCTGATGTGCTTGATCTTCACACCAAAGTTGGTTGAAGCCCTCGAGGAAAATTATTTGAAGACTTCCTGCACTTCATGTTTGTAAGTAACAAGGTGTACCCATGTGTAACGAGAATAATCATCAACAATAACAAAGCCATATTGAGATGCTTCATTTGAGATAGCAGAATAATGATTAGGACCAAAGAGATCCATGTCAAGCAATTCAAATGGGCGAGTGGTGGTCATGATAGTCTTCGCTGGATGCTTGGCCTTGGTCATCTTCCCAGCTTCACAGGCTCCGCATAGGTGATCCTTGAGGAATTTGACATTCTCGATGCCAATGACATGCTTCTTCTTCGCAAGCGTGTGCAAATTCCTCATGCCTGCATGACCAAATCGTTGATGCCAGAGCCAGCCTTCTGAAGCTTTTGCAAGTAAGCACACGGCTGGTCGTGGTCCTATAGAGAAATCAACAATATAGAGGTCTCCTCTCCTAAAGCCTTCGAAGACTTTGGAATTGTCAGCTTCCATAACCACAACACAACGGTACTTGCCAAAGACAACAACCATATCAATATCACAAAGCATTGAGACAGACATAAGGTTGTATCCTAAGGACTCAACAAGCATGACTTTGTCCATGTGTCGATCCTTTGTAATCGCAACCTTACCTAGACCCAATACTTGACTTTTGCCTTTGTCAGCAAAGATGATATGCTTCAGATGCGACGGAGATAATGGAGCATCCATCAATAGATTCTTGTCACCAGTCATGTGGTTTGTACATCCACTATCGAGGACCCACTCAGTGGCTTTGGGTTGATCATCCTGCAGATGAATTAGTGTAGCTTACAAACTCATATACTTCATCAGTGAAGAATATGACATCAATTCATCAGATCAATTTCATCAAGTAAAAGAACTGATAAAGCAATATGAGGATGTGAGAAATGAAAGTTCATTTCTTCATGATTAGCCTGCGTCCTTTCAGGCAAGCTCAGGTCTCCAGCAAATTCTTCAGACGATTACGTGCATCTGGAGACCTGACCCCGCAGAAGAGATTAGTTCTTTTTCTTCACCACCCACATCTGAAGGGGTGGCAAAGAGTTCATCATTCTGCGAGCTCCATACAAGAAGGATGGCATAGAAGCCAGTCCATTTCGTTTCACATAAGAGGGGTTAGAGTAAGCATAAGAGTAAGCAGAGAAATTCTTCGAGGAACTATGGACATAATGATTTGAAGAATAATGCACATATCCATAATCCTTAGATCTTCCCCGCGAAACAGACGGGTTAGCACGATGATGTTCATATGAGGACTTTGATCCATATGAAGAATTTGGTCCATATGAAGAATTTGATCTGGGATTCCTATTCTTCACAGGTGGCGTCATGATGACATTCACCTGAAGATTTTCAAGGCATCTTTTGGGAACCAAGATTTTCTTCACAGGGGAGCCGTTCCTGCAGTTAGTGCCAACATATCTAGCAAATACTTCACCATTCTGATTTTTGAATAGCTTATTGTTGGAGTCAATTGACTCATCATCAGAATGAGGAGATTCACATGCAAATCCAGATAAGTTAGATGGATCAACTGGAGGTCCCTTTGCAGCAACCCATATAGTTTTGGGGTACTGCTTAGGCTTCCAATATGTACCATCAGCATTGAGTTTCCTCTCAAAGGCGATACCCTCTTTCCAAGGGTTCCTGTTGAGGATTTGCTTTTTAAGCACATCACAAAGAGCCTGATGCCCTTTGAGGCTTTTGTACATGCCTTACGTGTACAATTCCTTCAGCCCTGCATTGTCAGTGATACTAGCAATGTCCTCAGATGAGGAATTAGTGATAGCAGAGGCATGTGAAGAATTTGAAACATTAGCAGCATTTGAACATTCAGGTGAAGAATTAGCAGATTCACGTTCAATGCACTTCAAGCATGGAGGAACAAATTCTTCCTGAGATGCGCTGATTTGTTGAGCAAGTAATGAATCACGCTCCTTCTGAAGATCTTCATAACTCACTCTTAGCTTCTCAAGGTCTTGCTTTCTTTGAAGAAATTCATAAGAAAGCTTCTCATGATCCGATAAGAGAGTGTTATGATGACTTTGAAGTTTGTCAAGCTTGGACTGAAGTCTTTGAAGATTTTCAATCAAAGTTTCAGTGCGATCCATTTCTTCACCCAACATATCATCACTTTTATTTAGCATGTTTTGAACCTTTTCTAAAGCCCTTTGTTGTTTTATAGCAATCTTAGCAAGTTTAGAATAGTTGGGCTTAAGGTTTTCATCAGATTCATTCTCACTTGATTCAGAGGAGGTATATTGGAGTACCTTGTCACCCTTTGCCATGAAGCAATAGGTGGGAGCGTAGTCATCATCCCCTTCATCAGCCTTGTTAGTGAGGTCATTTTCCTCAATGTTGAAGATAGACTTGCTGACGAATGCAGTAGTGAGAGCAAGGCTCGCCACTCTGGATTCGGACTCCTCAGATGACTCCTCTTCCTCATTTTTCTTCAGATTCAGCCTCAGAGTCCATTTCCTTGCCAATGAATGCCCTGGCCTTCTTGGAGCTACTCTTCTTGTGATATGAAGGCTTTGATGATTTTGATGATGATGATTTTGTGGATTTCTTCTTTTTCTTTGCATCATCAGAACTGTAATCCTTGTATTTCTTCTTCTTTGATTCCTTTTCCCACTGAGGACAATCTTGAATGAAATGTCCAGGTTTCTTGCACTTGTGATAGAGCCTCTTCTTGTAGTCACTGGATGAAGAATCATTGCTCCTTGAGGATCTTCCAAGGCGACCACGTCTTGAGAACTTTTGGAACTTCTTCACGAGCACAGCCAGATCATGGCTCAGTTCTTCATGATCACAAAGGTTGCTATCAGAGACTTCATCTTCGGACTCAGATACTGCCTTGGCCTTCAGTGCACGTGTTCTGCCATAGCTCGAACCATAGAGATCTCTCTTTTCAGCAAGTTGGAACTCATGAGTATTTAGCCTCTCGAGAATATCAGCGGGATCAAGTGACTTGTAATCAGCACGTTCTTGTATCATCAATGCCAGAGTGTCAAATGAAGAATCAAGCGATCTCAGCAATTTCTTCACCACCTCATGGTCGGTGATGTCAGTGGCACCAAGTGCTTGAAGCTCATTTGAGATGTCAGTGAGGCGATCGAAGGTTTGTTGAACATTTTCATTGTTGATTCTTTTGAAGTGGTTGAAGACATTGCGAAGAACATCAACTCGAGAGTCACGCTGAGTTGAGACTCCTTCATTCACTTTGGACAACCTATCCCAGATAAGCTTCGCTGTTTCCAAAGCACTCACTCTACCATACTGTCCTTTGCTCAGATGGCCACATATGATATTCTTCGCTTGAGAGTCGAGTTGCTTGAATCTCTTCACATCGGCAGCATTCAGAGAAGGTGTGACTAAGGGAACACCATTTTCCACAACATACCAGAGATCGTTATCAATTGCTACAAGATGCATTCGCATCTTATTCTTCCAGTAGGGGTAGTCCGTCCCATCGAAGGTGGGACACCCAACAGAGACCTTGATCATACATGCGGTCGACATAACTAAAACTCCAGGCGATTAAACCAAAATCACACAAAACAAGGGAGTACCTTGCTCTGATACCAATTGAAAGTGCGTTATATCAACTAGAGGGGGGGTGAATAGGTGATTTTTATGAAATTCTTCATTGAGGAATTTGCCGGTGAGGAAATTCCTTAGCGAAGAACTACTAGCAGCGGAATAAGTACTCAAAAGTAAAAACCACAAAATACAAGCATAGTCATCATGATGAAATGAAGACAGGCACAGAGTATAGGAAGCGTAATCACAGGATAACACAAGATGAAGAAAAACAGACTGAAGAAATTGAACTGAGGAAATTGAGAAAGTCTTCAGTCAAGGTCTTCTAACACAGATATGAACAAACATACATCATAGTTATGACGAAATGAAAGAGTTGAGGAAATAGAACCAGTAAGCTCGGTGAAGACAATGATTTTGTAGACCAGTTCCAGCTGCTGTCTCAGTTGTACGTCTGGTTGGAGCGGCTGAGTATTTAAACTCGAGGACACACAGTCCCGGACACCCAGTCAAGGACACTTAGTCCAAGACAGCCAGTCCTCACCATATTCTCCTTGAACTAAAGTCACACAGACCTCGTCCAATCACTCATGGTAAGTCTTCAGGCGACTTCCAAACCTTCACAAACTTGGTTACCCGGCGATCCACAATTCCTCTTGGATGCTCTAGACCATGACACCTAACCGTCTGGAAGAAGGACGGTCTTCAAAGGTAACAAGCGTCGGATCCACTCAGGATCAATCTCTTCAGTGATGCTCAATCACTTGGGGTTTGTAGGTGTTTGGTTTTTTGGTTTTTGGTTTTTCCTCACTTGATGATTTTCGCTCAAAGAACTCGGAGGATGGGTTGCTCTCAAATGACAAGTGTCAGTTTCTCTCGGAGCAGCCAACCAGCTAGTGGTTGTAGGGGGCGGCTATTTATAGCCTAGGGAGCAGCCCAACATGATAAGACATAAATGCCCTTCAATGATATGACCGTTAGGTGGATAGATATTTTGGAACAGCTGGCGCATAGCACAGCAACGGTCGGAATTTTGAGTAGCAAAATCCCCAGGGCTATCATGTTCCTCACTGTGTAGGCAATCCGCACTCGTGAATTCCTAACTCCTCAGTCAGGACAAATTCCTCAAAGACCAGAAGAACTTCGTCTCTGTCACTGAAGAAATTGACTGAACTATATGAGATTTCCAATGGCTTCACTCAAAGGGATTGGTAGGTGTAGGATTTGAGTTGAGCATCACATGGAAATTTTTCCTTAGTATTTCCTCGACCCCCTTTAACAGTACGGTGTTTCCTATGACTCAAGAAAGAGAAAAACAAAACTATGAAAACGAAAGTCTTCAAGCTTCATATTCCTCGCATGAATATCAAGTCTTCACGGACACACCAATTTCTTCACTTTCAAAGTCTTCATGGATGTCTTCAGAAATACCAAAATCTTCAGTCGAAGATATTCATTTTTAGGGGTCGACTTTTCTTGTAAATATCAAACTCCTCGTAGACTTATAGACCTGTGTACACTCACACACGCATTAGTCCCTTAACCTATAAGTCTTCAATACACCAAAAACACTAAGGGGCACTAGATGCACTTACAATCACACCATAAGGCTGTGAAGCATATTCTTCGATATCTAGCTCACACACCAACACTTGGATTATGGTACCCCAAGGGCTCGGCTTTTGATCTTGTTGGATATTCTGACTCTGACTATGCTGGTGATCGTGTGGATCACAAGTCAACTTCTGGTACATGTCATTTCCTCGGACGATCTTTGGTCTGTTGGTCCTCGAAGAAACAGAACTGCGTATCACTATCTACTGCTGAAGCTGAGTACATTGCCGCTAGTTCTTGCTGTGCCCAACTGCTATGGATGAAGCAAACTCTCAAGGACTACGGCGTCAACATGAAGAATGTGCCTCTCTTCTATGACAATGAGAGTGCCATGAAGATTGCTCACAACCCAGTTCAGCACTCGAAGACAAAAGCACATTCAGATTCGTCATCATTTTCTTCGTGATCATGTGTTGAAGGGCGACATTTCTATTGAGCATGTGAAGACGGAAGAACAGCTAGCTGATATCTTCACAAAGCCCTTGGATGAGAAGAGATTTAGCAAGTTGCGGTGTGAGCTAAATATCCTAGAATCTTCGAATGTTCTGTGAAAAGGACACTCATCCTAACACTTATGCAAAAATGATGACTTAGATGTGCAACACATGAAGAAACATTCTTCTTCAATCAATGAAGAATAACACTCTTAGCGTGAAGAAATTAACGAAGAATTTGATTCTCAGAACCCTGCGATAATTGTACGCAGTGTCTAAAATCATCATTCTTATACGGTGGGTCACGCCACCACCAAAAGTTGAAATTCCTCAAATTATTCATATTCTTCAACTTTGCATAGTCTTCACTGGTTCCGTCATTTTTCTTCATTGTCTATATATATATATATATATATATATATATATATGAGTTTATGTCCTCTACATCATTCACTTATTGCTATTTCTTGAAGTTGGTTTTCTACTAAGTGAATGTGATCGGCCCCTTCCCCTCTATGCTATACTCAACCCAATCTGTTCACAAATTCTTCATGTGCGTTCTATTTGAAACTCGTTCAAAATCTTCACTGTGTCCTTGTCAGTTGAAGAAATTGTGAACGGAACTTTAAAACCTATCTTATCTAAATTTTCGGCTTTGCCGCTCAAACCATTCTGCATCCCTCGATACACTTATCCACTCACCCACGATCTAACATGATCTCCACCTCTCACTACGTGGGTGACACATGTCATGCAAATGAGAAGGGTCAGGGGCACGTTCATCCAATTTCTTCGGGCGAGTAGTTTTTCACTGTGGCTATAAATACCCCTCCTTCCCCTCTTCACTTCTTTTACTCCGCTCGACCTCTCTCTCTGGCTCGAGCTTCTCAAACCCTAGCGCCGTCGCTACTTCATCGCCGCCGGTGAGGAAGAGCTTCACTGCCTCGACCTCGTCGCCGACGTACTCGCGCCAACCGCGGACATCTTCACTCCGCCGCTGCCGTAGCCGTCTTCCTCCGCCAAGTTAGGGCGTAGAAGTTCTGCATAGACGAACTGCACATCTCCTCACTCCAGTTCGTCATGTTCTTCATCCAGGGTAATTAAAAGTTACTTTTACTGCCCTCGTTGATTTGAATGATTATCTACAAAATCTTCAAAAGTGTTTTTCTTCATATCTTCACACACTGAACACCTCACAAAGTCATCTGTTCTTGATTCGTTTCTCTAAGCATCATTTTTCTTCAAGATTCCTCAATTGTGTGGATCATCGATCTATACAACTCTGGAACCTAAGACAAAGAACGCTTAGTGAAAAACTTCAAGACTCATCTGGTCAAATTCCTCAAACCTGTTCATTTTGAAAAACCTTTTGAGAACGCATATGACCTCTCCAAATTCCTCGCAACTATACTCTGTTCACAGGTACACATGTGAGCTGCTGAATCACTAGGTTCTCATCAACTTAACTCATTTGCAGCGTTCCTTGAAGAAAAGTTGCATACTTCTTCAAAGAATTCGATTGTTCAAATTCCTCAACTGAAGAAAATGGCTGATGGTAAAAGGCCACAGAAGGGAGGAAAGAGGCCTGAGGTAAATACAGCGTTTGAAATCCCTGATGACATATATGGTGGGTACTGCACACCTACTGAGGAAACCAAGAATGAGCGCAAAGTGCGCATTCAGAAGATAGAGAGGAGATGGGCAAGAGAATGGTGGGAGTACAGATATGTCACTCCTAAGTACATGAAGAAATTCGCACTCAATCCTCCATGCGCAAGAGCTCCATTGGCACCTGGCCAAATAGCAGATCCCACCAGCCTCAAGCGCGGTGAGGACTATCATGATGAATGGGCCAAGCGCCAAACCAAGTTGGCTAAGCAAGCCAAAGAAGTAGTGAGGAAATTCAATGAAGACTTTGCTGCTGCTGCTGCCTCTGCTGAGGCCTATGCTGTCAAGCCAAAGAAGGCTATGTCAAAGAAGCATGCGCGCAAGCCAAGTGCTTCATCAGCAATGCCCTCACGGCCAGAATCATCAAAGCCCTCACGGCCAATTCCTCATGTTGCTCCTGTTCCTCCAAAGTCCTCAGCTCCTCCGCCAAAGCCTTCAGCTGTTCCGACAAAAGCCTCAACACCTATGCATCTCGCTTCATGCCAAAGGACTGCAGGCATCTCCATTGCCTCAGGTGTCTCTGCTAGTTCCTCAGCTGCACCAAGTTCCTCAGCTGGCCCCTCACTGCTGAAGACAAAGGCCACTGCTGGACGAGGTCCACGCCCCAGTCCTCAAAAGAAGCAAGTCGCTTTCCAAGTGCCGTCTGATGAAGAAGAAGCTGATGATGATGAACTTGCAGAAATCATCAGAGACAGGCAAGTCAGGGCCGCTAGAGACAAAGGATCAGAGGTGCAACTGCTTTTGGATCCCAAGCTGATCCTCGTCTACATTGATGATTGGCACAAGGACCCCAACACTCCCTTGCCTGACTTCAAGCTGACTCCTGGCCAGAGTCACATGGTGACCCACTGTCGGATTTCGGGTTCCGGCAGACCCTTGAGGTTCGAACACTGGGGTGCGCGTGGAGATTTCGCCTCCTACCTACCTGCACCCCTCCGCCATGCTAGGATCTAAACTAAAGAAAGAACAACACAAGAGACACAGGGTTTATACTGGTTCGGGCCACCGTTGTGGTGTAATACCCTACTCCAGTGTGTGGTGTGTGGATTGCCTCTTGGGCTGATGATGATGAACAATACAAGGAAGAACAGCCTCGCGAGGGTCTGTTCTTGGCTGAGGCGATGAACTGCTGGGAGGAGTTCAGCCACCTTTCTCTCTCTCTCTCTCTGCTCTCCTTTTTCCGACCGACCCCCTTGT
Source organism: Triticum aestivum (assembly GCF_018294505.1). Lineage (NCBI taxonomy): Eukaryota > Viridiplantae > Streptophyta > Magnoliopsida > Poales > Poaceae > Triticum > Triticum aestivum. Next base: position 254,335,006 of record NC_057812.1, read on the forward strand.
TGTGTGGGTGGCTGGTCCTATTTATAGAGGCCCTGGTCCTCTTCCCAAATATTGAGCGGGAAGGGAGCCAACAATGGTGGGCTAATTTGAAGGGGGACAGCAAGTATCAGCTATCCTGACAAAAGTAGTCTTCGCATGCGCAAAGCTCTGGTGATGACGCCGTCTTGGGCTCCATGGTGACCTCCGTCTCGTAGTCCCCTTGGTCTTGGTCTCGTTGTACCAAAATGGCAACCTTTGCCTGATGCCTTGGTACTCTGTGGCTGCGCTTGCCCCCTTTGCACCAAAGAGGAAAGGAGGATGCTGCGCGGGCTCACACCCGCCTGGCGCCCTGGGTTGTCATGGCTTGCGTCATGGGCACCTCGTGAGGTACCCCGCCTTGATCTCTCCGCCTCCTCGTGAGCCAACCTGACGAGGCCGTGCCTGAGGAAGCTTCGCGTCGTCCGCCCCGCGAGGCTTGGCCCCTCGCGAGGGTCTTGGGTTTGTGTTGGTGAAGATGGGCCATGCTGGGCCCCCCTTTAAGCCACGCCGCAGGCCGCAGGCAGGCAAGTCTGGGGACCCCCGTTCCTAGAACGCCCAGTAGCCCCCGGGCCCAAGGCGTGCCCGGGCTTGGCCGTGCAGGGAGGCGGAAGGGCAAGAGCGAAGTGCCGCGGGCCCTAACAGCCTGCGGCCTTGGGCGCCGCGTGGCGGTTGACTGGATGTGGGCACCTCAGTAACCGCGTGAGTTGATAAAGGAGTGGCATCCGCCTAGGCCCTGCTTCTTGCTTTCTCCGGTTGCTGCTCAGATCCCCTTTCTTGCGCCTCTCCTTCCTTCCTCTGAGATTTCTAGATCTGCTCTGACCGCGCGGCCTAGGGAGCCATGGCGCCTCGTGAGCCCCCGGCCGCAGCTTGGTACTCATCTGCCCTGGACTCGCCGAACGTGTCGGAGGCGGGCCTTGCCCGGTTGCGCCAGATGGCGACGACGTGGGGCATCGACGGGGAGAAGGTGTTCAAGGCCGGCTCCGCCACCCCTGAGGGTCAAAGGAGCACCTTCTATCCGCTCTTCGTAAGTGCCATTGTTGCTGGCCTGGTGCCTCCCTTCTCCGAGTTCTTCTTCTCCGTCCTCCGCCATTACAAGCTACAGGCTCTGCATCTCCATCCCAACTCCGTCCTTCTCCTGGCAATCTTTGCTTATTATTGCGAAGCACATGTTGGGGTGCAGCCCTCAGTGGCCTTGCTGCGCCACTACTTCTACCTCTGGACCTCTCGTGGGACCGCTTCCGCGTGCGCGAGCTTCGTCGCGTCCGGCGGCGCCATTGCCATCTTGAACTCTGGGAAGAGGATTGAGGGCTTCAGGAGCAAGTGGATCTTGGTGGATGCTAGGCGCATCCACCCACGACTGATCCTACCCACGGAGCAGCCCACGAGCTCCAGCGACTGGGGTCGAGCGGAGCTCGCGGATCCCCGCGCGAAGATGGTCTTGGAGAAGATGGACGTGGATCTGAGGCCGACCGACATGGCGGCGGCGAAGCTGACCGGCGCGTCGCTGCTGAGGGAGTTCCTGGAGCACTGGCTGGCTCCGCTTCGGCAGTACTCGCTTCCAATGTGGAGGCCCAGTCCGAACCCCGCGGCCTTGGCCGACGGAGACCTGGCTGCGGTTCTCCAATCTCTGTTCGGGGGCAATGTGGCGAGGCTGGAGGGAGCTCCTACGCCCTTGTTCCTCCGCAACGACTGGGAGCGGGTAGTGAAGTCCATGCCCATTTTCAATGGGGATGGGCCAGTGCCCCTGGAAGCTCCCGAGGAACCGATGGACGTGCCCTCCGGCGACTCGAGCAAAGAGGAAGAGGGAGGGGAGCACGGAAAAGGGCCTGACTCCGAGGCGACTGACGGAGAGTCGAGGGCTCCCCTCCCCCGGCGCAGGTCCCGCGTTCTCCGCCTCTCTCCAAATGATGACGACGAGGATGACAACGAAGACGACGACGAGCAGGACGGCAGGAGCTCGCCCCTGATCCCGAAGAAGGACGGGACCAGGCTGATCTCCCGCAGGTCTCCCCCGGCCCCGGGGCGAACCGCAGACGCACCTTCCGCCTCCAAGCTTCTCGAGGTCGACCCTTCCAGCTGGCTTTCAGGCTTCAAATTTGGCCGGAGGCTGCTTGAGCTCACTGGTGACGACCCGTTAGCATTCGATTCTTGTCTTTATCTCTTGCTCTGCTTCTGAGGCTTGACGTCCGCATCTTTGGATAGGTTGGCGCCCGCAGCAAAGAAGCCGTAGGGGGCTCCCGAGGTTCCATCCATGGTGGCGCTTCTGCCCGCGAAGGAAGGTGACCGCGACGCACAGGCTTCTCCTGCCCGGTCGTCCTCGCGAGGCTTGGCTGAGCCGGCTAAGGCGAGCTCAGCCCCCACAGCCCAAGTGGCTCCCAAGGTGCTCTTTCCTGCCGCCGCCACTACAGCTGTCGGGGCGCGGCAGACTCCGCCTCAGGATGCTGCGGCTGCGCTGCCGCCTTCTCCTACTCCACCGGCCGCTGTCTCTCTGACTCCTTCTGTCGTTCTGGATCGTGCTGTTGCTGAGCTGGACCGACTGCGACAGGATCTTCTTGGCGCCGACCCCTGCTTGGTGGCCGGGCGTTTGGAGCTGGCTTCTGGATGGGTTTGCTCCAACACCTCGATTCGTGCGGCGCTGGTCCAGGCCTCGACGGCATGCGACGAGGAGAAGCAGGCCGTCCTGGAGGCGAAGGCTGCCCGTGATGCAGCCTTGGGGGAGGTGGTCGACGTCCGCGGTCGCTGCAAGGCGCTGGAGGAAGAGCTGCAAGGCCTGCGGGATCGGCTCGCAGAAGAGGTCCGCCTTCGCCAAGAGCAGGAAGAAGGCGTGAAGGCTCGCGAGGCAGCCGTCGAGGGCCGGGAGGCCAAGCTTAGGAAGCGCCGCGACCGCCTAGGTGTGCTGGAGCAGGAGTTGGGGGCGAGGAAGGCCGAGCTGGACGGCAAGGCCCTGGTTCTTGCCGAGGACCGCGCGGCCTTCACAGAGTTGGAGGCGAAGGCTCGCTCCTCGCTGAGGACGCTTTATGACAGCGGCCTGGAGAGCCCGCTGGCCGGCGCCGAGGACGGCCCCGCCAAGCTGCTTCCCTTCCTGGCTCATGCTCTTGAAGATGTCGCCCTTGGCCTTGGCCCCATGGCCGAGGCCGAGGCGCATGTCCTGTCTTCTGCAGCACTGACGCGGGTCCTCACCCACATCTACCTTCACGATCCCGGTGTCGACCTTGACATCCTGCTGGAGCCAGTGAGCGGTGAGCGTGCCGCTGCCGCTGCCGAGGCCGTGAAGGGTCGCGTGGAGGCTCTGCTGGGGAAGTTCCGGGCCTTCAGCACCAAGCCAGAGCAAGGCGCTGCCGACCCTGCTGCTCCGTGAGGCGAACCCGCTCCGCGCTGCTCCCCCGCCGCCAAGTGACTCCGTCGTGGCTCCTGTCCTGCTTTTAATTCCTGCACACGTATCATGCCTCGGGGAGGCGTTTAAACTTGCGTTTGGCATTGAAATAACAGTGTGGACTGTAATATTTGCTTTTGAATTCCTTGAAATTAGCGCTTTTCCTTCCTACTTGCTTGCGTTCTACGCCGGCAGAGCCCGGCCCCGCGCGTACCTCACCCAGCAATAGTCCCGACCGGAAACCAGGACGGGACCAAGGAGTGAGGGGCTACGTGACAAGTTAGGCTCCTGAGTCGCGATGCTCAGGAGTCCCCCTTGGCGCACGAACAACAAGTAGGGAGGTTCGATGCGGGTGGATCCACCGTTCTACGTCTGCAGAGCCCGGCCGCTCGCGTGCCTCACCTAGTGATGGTCCTGACCGGAAACCAGGACGGGGCCACGGAGTGAGGGGCTACGTGACCAGTTAGGCTCCTGAGTCGCGATGCTCAGGAGTCCCCCTTGACGCTCAAACGGCCTTCGTACCTTGGCCCGCTCGGGGAGAGACGCGCGACGAACCAGGCCCGGGGGGACCTGGCCGGGCGGCGTGCGTCCGGGTGTGATCCAGGCGCAGCCCCCGTGCCCAGCCCCCTCGCGTGGCACTCCCGAGGGGAGGCATTACGATGAGGCTAGACACTGAGCTCTGGGCTCCCTGAGGTTGATGCGGCCCGAGGGCCACCCTCAATTGTTTATTACCAGCGTGGAGCATAGTGCTACCGTATGTGTACGGGCATAGCCGCTCCTCGGCAGTGTCGTCAGCCAGCGCGGAGCATGGTGCTTCCACTGGTACGTGGGAGGGGGCCCCCCTCCGGGAGGAGCCCCCAGGGTGTGTACAGCCCCGCCCTGACACGTGGCTGGCACGGTAGGGCCTGGCGAGGTGTATCTAGGCACCCGTGAGCCAGCACGGGACTCACGGGGCCCTACCTCTAGGCGGGTTGTGCCTGGCACTGGGCCTTATCTTGTGATGTGTCCCTGCAAATTTGGTTAGATGTCGGCACTCTACGTCCTCGGGTCCCGGCCCTCGAGCTGATCTCAGCCGTTGCTGGTATGCCAGGTCGCAATGCCATGGACAAGGCCAGAGGGTGAGGGCTGGAGAGCCAGTAAGAGCCCTGAGTCGCGATGCTCAGGTGCCCCCCTTTAACGTGCAAGTAGTCAGCATGGAGGAGAAGAGGTGCCGTGGACCGGCATCAAATAATCAAGCATGGTTGGTCTAACGCATAATCGGAAATAAACGCAAATGGGATACATGCCACTGGGCCTGGCCCGAGCGGCTTGGGGATCATGCAGCCTGAGGGGCGCCCCCAACAAGGTAAGCTAACAACATGGAATAAAGGGATACACACCGCAGGGACGGACTCACGCGGCCTGGGAATAATGCAGCCCTGGGGGCGCTCCCAGCTGGAAGTAAAACTCGAAAGATGTCACCTGATGATGTTGAGGACGAAGGGGTGTTGGTGTAGCAGGCTCGGGGGGCTGCGGGAGCCGATCCTCACGAGCCCCCAGGCCCAAGGGCCTCGGGAGACTCCGGAGGCACTGGCGGCTCCTCGCGGGCCATTTCCATCTCTGCCAGGGCTGCAGAACGCCTGGCCTCTCGTGCCTCCGTGATTCCCCTCATGAGGCGCTGGTACGCGTCAGCCGCGTTCGGCAAGCCGTAAGGCATGCGAACGTAGCTGTGGGGTGGACCTCCGCAGCGCCCCACTCGCGAGGGCCAGAGGCGCTCCAGAGAGATGACTCGGTTGAGCCCTGGTATGTCGATGCAGACGCGCAGCCCACCATCCTCGCCCGGATGGGGGGCCACTGCTGGTAGGCGGCGGGCGCCTCTCATGACTCTTGACTCCTGTAGCTCCTGAATGGCCTTGCTGACGAACTCCTGTGGGTCTGGATCTCCTTGCCTTGCTCCTTCTTGAGGGAAACGTGCTTCAAAACACGCCTCCATGTGGTGCCCAAGAGCCTCCCTCGTGATCCTAGCTAGGTCGGTGGCCCTCCAGGGGAGAGCCCCCGAGCCCTACCTGAGGAGGGCGCCGGGCGTGCTTTCCTATGCGATGGAGGGAGGCTCCCCCTGGGCAGGCGCGGGCCTAGAGGGGCCCGCCTCCTGAGTGGTCGGGTCGGACGATGTCTTCTTCTTCTTGGGGGTGGTCTCCGGAGGCCTCCTGCTTCCACGACCCGGGTCTTCCAGTGACGCGGCCTGAAAGGCTCGTTCCAGGGAACACACCGCGTCCTTCTCTTCACAGGGCACCATGATGACTCCGCCGCTTCCTGGCATCTTGAGGACGTTGTAGCCGTGGTGAGTTACGGCCATGAACTTGGCCAGCGCTGGGTACCCAAGGATGGCGTTGTACGGCAGGCGAATGTGAGCGACGTCGAAGTCGATGAGCTCGGTGCGGTAGTTGTCGCGTGCCCCAAAGGTGACAGGGAGGCGGACCTGCCCAATCGGGACCATGGAGCCGTCAGTGATACCGGAGAAGGGCTTGGTTGGCTGAAGCTGGCTGTAGGGCACTTGGAGGTTGTTGAACGTCTCCACGGACAGGACGTTGAGCCCTGCCCCGCCATCGATGAGGGTCTTGGTGACCACCACGTTGCTGATGATTGGGGAACAAAGCATCGGGAGGGCTCCGGCTGTTGCCGCACACTTGAGCTGATCTGCTGAGCTGAACGTGATGGCGCACGCCGACCACCTAAGAGGGCGTGTGGCTTCGAGTCTGGGGAGTACTGCGTTCACTTCGTGGGCGAACTGCTTGAAGATGCGCTGAGAGGCTGGGGCTTGTGCTCCTCCCAAGATGCAGGCGATCGCGCGTGGCTCCTGGAAGCCCCCAGCCTCCTCGTCCTGATGGCGGTCCTCGTTTCTCCTTGGCTGCGGCGGCAGCGGTGGAGGCCTGCGTTGCCTAGCGGGCGATCCTCGCGAGGCTAATCCCTCCAGTCTCCCTCGCAAGGCTGATCCCTCCATCCTCTCTCGGGAGGCGGGTCTTGCCAGCGATCCTCGCGAGGTTGGTCGCGCCACCCTTGGCGCGGCCCACGGTCTTCCCAGCGTCCTGCGTTTCTTCCTCCTCCTCGACCGTAGCCCCGGTCACCGCGGTCGGGGCGACGGCCGATCCTTCCTTCACGCATGGCTCGGAGTTCCTGGCATTCGTTGGTGTTGTGGGTATGGAGGTCGTGGTACACGCAGTACCGGCTGCCCTTGGGAGGTTCGGGCTGATCTCTGCCCCGCTTGGTGTCTGGTTCTGCCGCGAGCACTGCAGCCCCCTTGCGCTTCACATCCTTGGCCTTGAGCTTCTTCTCTCCTGGGTCTGCGGCAGGCAGCTCGACGAGGGAGAGCCGCCCCTCCTCAGCCCCGGCGCACTTGTTTTCCAAGTTGAACAGCTCCAAGGAAGTGCACAGGTCTTCATGCATCGCCAGCTCCTCCTTCATCTTGACGTCGCGCACGCCGTCGGAGAAAGCTGAGATGATGGCCTCCTCAGTCACCTTGGGGATCTTGAGGCGCGCGTTGTTGAAGCACTGGATGTACTTCTGCAAGGTCTCCCCGGGTTGTTGCTTGATGCGGCGCATGTCGCTCACGGCGGGTGGCCGGTCGCGAGTGCCTTGGAAGTTGGCGATGGAGCGGGTGCGCATCTCTTCCCAGGAGGAGATTGTGCCTGGAGCCAGGTTCAGGAGCCAGGTGCGGGCCCCATCCTTGAGCGCCATGGGAAACCAGTTCGCCATGACCTTCTTGTCTCCGTTGGCAGCTTCGATGCCCAGCTCGTAGAGCTGGAGGAACTCCGCAGGGTCGGCCTGCCGTCGTAGCGAGGAGGCAGGTCTGGTTTGAACTTGCTGGGCCACGCGACGCTGCGTAGTTCGGTGGTGTAGGCGCGGCAGCCTGCTGTGGCCACGGGAGGCCTTAGGTGACGGAGATCCTGGTCTTGCATGTCCCCACACGCTGGAGCAGGGGGATGGTCGCGACGTGCTGGAGCAGGGAGCGCCCGGGCAGCTTCTGGCGGGCGAGGGACTTCTTGGCAGCTCTGTTCTTGCTGCGCTGGCACCTGACGGGGCGGGTTCCGCCCAGGGGCCATGCGCCTTGGAGCCATGGCGTCCTCTTGAGGAGGAGGCGGCCGGGGCGCTGCCGGAGCCTCTTCGCTCGCGCAGGGCGGGGTGCGGTGTAGCGGAACGGACAGCGCGGAAGAGCCCCCTGCAGCGCGGACGAGCTCGGCGACGCGGTCGAGCCATTCCTCGTAGACGTCGTCGACGGGATGGTAGCACAGGAGCTCGTTTGCCGCGATGAGTGCAGCCCGAGCCTCCATGGGTGCGCGGAGCACGCGGGACGAAGATCCAGCTGGGGCGAGCGAGGGAGTTGCGGTGCGGCCGTCTTGCCGCATGGACGGATGCTGGGACGATGCTTGCCGCTCGTCCCCCGCCGGGCCGGTGGCGGCGTTGACGGCAGGTGACGGGGAACGGCGTGGATGCCCGCCGACAGGGGCCGTCTGGGCGACGCGGGAAGCGAGTGCGGCCCGGCGCTCGGCGCGGGCCCGACGAGCGTCACACATGGGCGTGACGGTCGGAGGAGAACGGGGCGATGGAAGACGAATTCCGGCGCACCCCTACCTGGCGCGCCAAATGATGGATTTCGGGTTCCGGCAGACCCTTGAGGTTCGAACACTAGGGTGCGCGCGGAGATTTCGCCTCCTACCTACCTGCACCCCTCCGCCATGCTAGGATCTAAACTAAAGAAAGAACAACACAAGAGACATAGGGTTTATACTGGTTCGGGCCACCGTTGTGGTGTAATACCCTACTCCAGTGTGTGGTGTGTGGATTGCCTCTTGGGCTGATGATGATGAACAATACAAGGAAGAACAGCCTCGCGAGGGTCTGTTCTTGGCTGAGGCGATGAACTGCTGGGAGGAGTTCAGCCACCTTTCTCTCTCTCTCTCTGCTCTCCTTTTTCCGACCGACCCCCTTGATGTGTGGGTGGCTGGTCCTATTTATAGAGGCCCTGGTCCTCTTCCCAAATATTGAGCGGGAAGGGAGCCAACAATGGTGGGCTAATTTCAAGGGGGACAGCAAGTATCATCTATCCTGACAAAAGTAGTCTTCGCCTGCGCAAAGCTCTGGTGATGACGCCGTCTTGGGCTCCATGGTGACCTCCGTCTCGTAGTCCCCTTGGTCTTGGTCTCGTTGTACCGAAATGGCAACCTTTTCCTGATGCCTCGGTACTCCGCGGCTGCGCTTAACCCCTTTGCACCAAAGAGGAAAGGAGGACGCTGCGCGGGCTGACACCCGCCTGGCGCCCTGGCTTGTCATGGCTTGCGTCATGGGCACCTCGTGAGGTACCCTGCCTTGATCTCCTCGCCTCCTCGTGAGCCAGCCTGACGAGGCCGTGCCTGAGGAAGCTTCGCGTCGTCCGCCCCGCGAGGCTTGGCCCCTCGCGAGGGTCTTGGGTTTGTGTTGGTGAAGATGGGCCGTGCTGGGCCCCCCTTTAAGCCACGCCGCAGGTCGCAGGCAGGCAAGTCTGGGGACCCCCGTTCCCAAAACGCCGACACCCACTTCATTCAAGAAGAAAAGTGGAAATTTGAGAAGGCCAGGTAGATCAAGAAAGTGCAGTACAAGAAAGAGCGCTATCTGAAGAAAAACGTTGTCTCTATGACAACTGAAGAACTTGTCACTACTCATACTGAGATTAAGAAACTCAGTGACGACTTTGACGCATATCGCGCTGATTGGCTAGGAGCCAAGGTTCGTTTTGTGAAACTTGCGGATAACTTCACTTCCAATGTTGCAGCCCCAACGCAACAGGAAATTCCTCAGGCTGAAGCATTTGCTCAGCCTACTGAAGAAAATGCCAGCACCGCTGATGACAATCAGGTTGCTGAAGATAATGTGAGTTCCAGGGCTGATGACTGCATTCCAGCCGTTGAAGAAATTGCCAGGGCACCCACTAGTGGTGTGCCTGAAGAAACTGGAGAACTCAAGGCAACTACATCAGTTTTGCCTGAAGAAAATCAACCAGATTCCTCAGCTGCTCCTGCACCAACTTCACCTCCAATCCTTCCATCTGCATCAGATGTGAAGAAGACCAAGGCTGCAGAGCGTGCTGCAGTGAAGAAAAGGAAAGCATCAGCTTCTTCAGATTCTTCAGCTCCGAAGAAAATGAAGCCTATGACAAGCTCATTTGCAAAACTGATTGATGTTGTTCCCATCTCAACCAGGCCATCAAAGGACCTTGTTCCTTTTGATGAAGAATATGCGATCCCCAGCGGATCTGATGAAGAAACTCCTTCTCCTGCTTCGTCTGAACCATTGGATGAAGAAATTGAAGTGGATGCTATCCCTTCAACACCTATCATCTCCACGCCTATGCCTCAGTTCACAGCTGAAGAGGCTGGCGTTGAAGAAATGGAAGATGAAGATGTGGACATTGGCTGCTCCACACCCGTAATCAGTGATGAATTTTGGGAAAGTCAGCATCCAAACTCTCCAATGTTCACCCCTCTACAGCAAATTCCTCAGTCCCCCACACAAACTGTTCACATGTGCTCTGAAGAAACTCATCCCACTGCATCTGTTTATGAGGAAATTCCAGCCACTAGCGCTGATGAAACTGCTGCTGCTGAACAACCAACTATGCAGACTGCCACTGAGGAGGAACCAGAAATTCCTCAGCCTAAAGAACCTGCGATTGAGATTCCTGAGGGCGTGATGCAACTCACAGATACTCCTCTCCCGAAGCCAAAGGATCCATTCTCACGCAAGCAAAAGTTCAAGGCTGATGATTTCTTCGGCGAGCATGTATTCTTCGAAGACTACAACCCATATGACTCTGCTCGCATTAGGAAGAGGCGTTTCTGGACAGCCAGTCAAGCCAATTTCTATTCCTCAGTGCTGTTCAACAAGGAGAAGATTTTCTACCATGAGCATATTCCTCACGTGGATATGGAATCTCTGCAGTGCTTCGCACTAGTCCTTAGTGTTCTTCACGATGCTGGACTGCTCAACTTTTGCTCTGACATCTGCGATTGGAATGAAGAACTGATTCTTCAATTCTATGCAACACTGCACATCACCGGAGATGCTGAAGATGTGAATTCATGGGTGCTGGACTGGATGTCTGAAAACACTCACTACACTGCACCAGCCTCTGAATTGCTTCATGCTCTACCACTCAGTCCTCCCCTTGAAGAAGCTCGCTGCATCTACAGTGAACCTGAGCTCACACATCATTATATGCAGGTGCTGATGAAACCTTTGAAGCCAGGTCAAGCACCAAGAACCAAATTTCTCGTGAAGGAATTGTTGTATGTGCCCAGAACTGTCTATCGTATTCTTACGAGGACAATCAGTCCTATCAAAGGCCACGACTCATCTGATGAGGAAATTATTGGCATCATGAAGAATCTGGTATTCAACATCGTTCATCGCATTCCTGTCAATTACCACGATTTCTTCATGAGGACTATGGCCAATGTTGCACTTTCTCCGTTTGAGCTGAAGCCTTATGCACCTTGGATTATGAGATTCCTCAGGACAAGGTCTTCACTCAACTACAAAGCTGATATTCAGAATCACCTCAGCTACTTGCCCCCAATTGAAGTCCTCAAGCAGACATATTCCTCAGTTGATGGAAAGGGCAAGGCACCAGCTGTAATTGATGAAGGCATTCGTCCATTGGATGGTCAGTTTCGCAAAGCTGCCTCTTATTCCACAAATGATGACTCTGCCACACATGACTCTGCCAATGCACCTAAGTCCACTCCTCAAGCCACTGCTCCGCGCGTGATGACTGACCGTGAACTTCTGCTTAGTCTTCACAAGAAGGTGGATCGAAATCACAAATGGGTTAAGAGTCAGTTTGGTTCACTTCTTCACAACATGACTCCCACACACAATGCAGTGAAGAAAAACCACTACTACCTCCATCAAGTCTTCGGTCGCACCTGGGCAATCCTGTCACATCTATATGGTGAAGAAGATCTGAAGAACATGGGTCTCAAAGAAGATTTTGACTGGTCTGCACCTCCACCGAAGAAATTCAAGAAGGTCCAAGTTCCTTCTCTGGTGGCGAGCTCATTTTCTTCATCACGCGACACTGATGAACATGAAGATTTGGACGACACTGCGGCAGGCCCTACATCAACAAACGACCCCAACAGCGCTGGCGCTCCTTCATGAACATGATTATCTTCAAGGGTGTTAGTCCTCATTTTCGATCCTTTTGGTCATTCGATGACAAAGGGGGAGAAATATGAGTTAGTCTTCAAGCGGGTCTACTATATGGGCGTTTTTTTTGCTAAAGTTACAACTCTCGTTCTTCTGAAACTTTATTGGATCGAGTTGTAATCTTAAACCCGATGGTGCTCTGATACTTTTGATGCACTGTGCTCTGATACTTTTGATGCACTATTCTGCATGCTTATTCCTCATTAAATATTATTGCACGCATGCTGAATTTCATCAGGCACCATATTTCATCATGCATTTCAAACTCTTCATATTATATGTTAAATGTGTCAGCGTTCTGGGAACGGGGGTCCCCAGACTTGCCTGCCTGGGCGTGGCTCAAAGGGGGCCCAACACGGCCCATCTTCATCAACACAACCCCAAGACCCTTGCAAGGGGCCAAGCCTCGCGGGGTGGACGACACGGAGCTTACTCAGGCACGGCCACATCAGGCTGGCTCGCGAGGAGGCGGAGAGATCAAGGCAGGGTACCTCACGAGGTGCCCGTGACGCAAGCCATGACGACCAAGGGCGCCAGGTGGGCGCCAGCCCGCGCAGTGTCCTCCTTTCCTCTTTGGTGCAAAGGGAGCAAGCGCAGGCGGGAGCATCAAGCAAAGGCACCCGTTTCGGTGCAACGAGACCAAGACCAGTCCAGCGGCATGGAGGAAGTCATTGTGGAGCCCAAGCCAGCGTCACCACCAGAGTCTTTGGCAGGCGAGGACTAACTTTAGTCAGGATAAGTGGACCAGATGTTCCCCTTCAAAATGGCCAATAGTTGGTGCCCTTCCCGCTCAATATTTGGGAAGAGGCCCAGGGCCTTTGCCTATAAATAGGACTAGCCACCCACAGGGTGGAGGGATTGGAAATCGGAGAGAGAATCGAGAAGAGAGAGAGAGAAGGGTGACTGATCTCCCCCTAGCAGTTCATCCTCCCAACCAAGAACAGACCCTCGCGAGGCTGTTCTTCCTTGTATTGCTCATCATCATCAGCCCAAGAGGCAATCCACCGCACCACACACTGGAGTAGGGTATTACACCACAACGGTGGCCCAAACAAGTATAAACCCTGTGTCTCGTGTGCTGTTCTTCCCATAGCTTAGATCTCAGCAAGGCGGAGGGGTGCAGGTAGGTAGGAGGCGAAATCTCCGCGCGCACCCCAGTGTTCGAACCTCAAGGGTCTGCCGGAACCCGAAATCTGACATTTGGCGCGCCAGGTAGGGGTGCGCCGGAATCCACCTTCTACCACTTCGTGCCCCACCGCGTCGTCATCACCATCTCCGGCGACCAGGCGGGCAACCCAGATCCATGGGCGGCGTGGCCCGCCCGCGCAGAGCCGCTCGCCTTGGGCGACCCCGTGCCCCATGCAGCTCGCGGTCTGCAGGGCGCTGCGGGCCGCGGGCGGCGCGGACAGGCTTCGACATCTCTCACACTAAGGCAAGCGCGGTCGGCAGCAAGGGCCTCCAATCACGCCGCGACCACGACACCGTACACCCACCGGGAGTAGGCGAACTCGAGGGCCGCGCTCACGGTGGCCAGAGAGCTGCTGTAGTGCAGGCTGCTGGAGGGCGGCCGTGATGTGCTGCTGGAGCGGGTGGCAGAGCTCCTGGGCTTCGCCGCCTCGGGGGCTCACCCCTTCTGCACCCAGCTCCTGTCTCAAGCCCAGGGCGGCCCGCGCGGGGGCTCCGCACGCGCCCGCGGGCTCCAAGGCTACTCCAACGCCAGCGAAGCTGTCGGCACCGGACCGGCAGCGGCGCTACCCCCGCTCCTGGTCCGCGAAGAAGAAGGACTCGACACGACCCGCGGCCCCAGTGGACAGCCGCGCTACCACCCCGCGGTGGGCGCGTCAAGCAGAGCTGCGTGGCACGCAGAGCACTACGGCATGGCCTTTAGGATGACGGCGCCGGAAGAATACGTGCCCCTCATGATGGACCAAGGACACCCTCACCAGGGCAAACAAGGCTCGCTCCTCAGCCCAAGCTGGGGGGACGAGGCGCCAGAAGTTGAGCCCTTCCAGGAGCCCCGGGACGGTCCCACTGGCCACGCTGGAGGCAACGATTATCGGGCACCGCTAATTCCTCAGGAGCAAGCATACACTAAGCATGGATCGCAGGAGGTGCAGGTCGCCACAGCGAGCAGTAGCCCCACTCCCATAGTCTCCTACCCCTCGGGAGGAGGGCGCAGGGGGCTGTAGGAGAGGGGCCGAAATCCGACATCACCACCGCGGCGTTCAGAGCAAGGTGTTCTCAGGAGGTAGGCCCTCTGCTGGGGAGGTGCCTCAGGGCCTGCACCTGGTGGAGGACCCGTGGTCGTCGGGGAAACCGCTGGCGACCACTCTACCCCATCGGCGGCGGCCTAGTTTCCGGTCGTCGTTGATGGCACTAGAGTGTGGCGCAAGGCGGGGCCCTCGTCTGGGAATATGAAGCAAGGCCAGTTCCTATGAAGAAGGCCCAGTGCCTGTGAAGCTCGCCGCCCCGTGACACTCTCACGTAATAATGAGTGGGGTTGTACATGCCCCGGAGTCTCAGGGGTGCCGGCCTCAGGCCCTGGGGCTCAATCCCACGCCCAGTGGCAGCACTTAGCTCCGCGCTGGTGAGAAGACGTCCAAGACTAGATTAGGTGCCGGACGCGGCCTTTTGTCCGCTTTCGTTGCTTTTCCCTTTGGTTGTTGCTTTCCCCCGCTGGATTTAAGTTGGATTCGAATTTGAGATTTGCGTGTGTTCGGGGAAGGGGTGCTCAGTCTCGTTCGAGCAATTTCTCGTGTTTTGGTTACCACTTCGCCTCAGTTGCCTCCCCTCGTGAACCCCTCATGAGTCGGGTCAGGCCTAGCTTGCGTGCAGCCCAGACTGCCGCCGCCGTGTCCTCTCGAGAGGGTTTTTTTACTACAGATCCTACGGATTCGATCAGGGAACACTCGGGACACCACAGCCTCCCACAGGCTACCTCAGGGCCCGCACGGGACAAAGGTAAACTAGCCGACCAGCGCGTCGCTTAAGCCAACCACTTGGCATGGGCGCATGGGCAATGTAACGTCTACTAATACGATGAATACAAGTTTTACATGAGGGGCTCCCCCTCCAAAATGTTCTCACAGCCATCAGGCCAAAACCTGAGTTCTATTCATGCAGGGTAAGGAAACAGGAATGATGCATGATCAGTCGGATAAATCCCCCAATGCATCCTCAGGAGCACCACCCGAACCGTTATTGGCGTCGCTGAACTCGCCATCACTATCTGCGTCGCCGCTAGCGGCGTCAGGGCCATTCACCACACCGCCCTCGTCAGCAGCCACGATCACGCCGTCGTTGTCTGAAGCGAAGGCCCTGACAAGAGCACCCACATTGTCTTCCACCCAGTGCGCCAGGTCGTCTCGGACGGCCTGGGGGACTGGGGCGATGGCGGCGTCGAAGTCGAAGTGGGGATCCATGTTCCGGAGATGGCTGAAGACGCGAGAAAAGGCGCGCCCGAGCAGGGTGCGGCTCCTCTCCTCCACCAACCTGTCGGCCCTGACCGACCGTGCCTCCAGCTGCGTCACCACGTTGGTGAAGAACTGAAGGTTGCCGGCGTAGTTGACTGCGTGCGGCTCGCCAACAGCCGCCTCGCAGAGGTTGCCCAAGGCTATGTTCGCTCTCTCCTGGAGCGTGGTGAGCATGGGGCCGTGCTCATGCTCCAGGATTCGCCGCTGACGTATCTCGTCCGCATTCTGGCGCGCGACGACCTCGGACTCCTCCACCCGCTGGCGAAGAAGGAGCACCTCGGCCTGGGAGGTGGTTGACTCCCCTTGCGCTACCTCAAGGGCGGCCTGAAAAGCATCGGCCCGCCGCGTCGCTTCCTCCAGCTTGGCCCTCAAGGCAGCAGTCCTACCTTCAGCCTCGGCCCGGATCAACTCCAGCCTCTCCTCGAATTCGTGCTCGAGGCTCAAGAGCGCCATCGCCACCCGACGTCCGACCTCCTCCAGGACACAGGCTTCCCGTGCAGCGACATCATCCTCCGCCTACGTCACCAAGCGCTCCCTCGTCTCCCAGCGCTCGTACTCGTGGGTACGTTCGGCGGCTTCCAGCGTCAGCGCCTCCTCGCACTTCTGGAGCTCTGCTGGGTCGCCAGAGGCCACCTTCATCGATCCGAGGGCTGCCTCGCGCAGCTCCACTTGCTCCTCCAGTGAGTGGCACCAGGCCAGGAGCTCCTGAGCCCGCTCCTCCGCCTCCTCTCGCCACCGGTCGGCTTCTCGGGCCTCCTCAGCGGCCTGAGATCGGGCCTCCCGAGAGGCCACCAGTGACGCCTTGGCCTCTGCATCGTCAAGATCGCGCTGACGGCGCGCACGGGCGATGGCGCCCTCCAGCTCGCGCCTCTCTGCAGCCAGGCGCAGGCCCTCGGCCTCAAGGCGCGCATCTTCATCAGCAAGCTCCTCACCAAGTAGGCTCACCGCATCAGCCACCCTTCGAAGGAATCCTTGGCGAAGAGCGCGATGCTCCCGGGCGCGCTCGAACACGTCTTCCACACCATCATCTGCCCCGAGCAAGCGCCGGGGGCCACGAATCAGCAGTCCCTCTCCGGGCAGGGGGCTGGGGGCTGGCACCCTCGCGACGGCCGGGCACGTCACGCCAGAAGCCTGGCCTGGAGCGAGCCCGTCCCCAGATGAAGAGCGCAGGGAACGCCTCAGCCAATCGCAGTCCATGATCAGGCGAGAAGCCCACGGTAGTCTGGCTATGCCACGAGAAGGCCTGCAAAGGAGGATCGCGAGGTGCACAGGGCCACGATGCGCCTCGGGACGGTTTGCCTCTCCGATTGCCCTCACCACAAGGGCTCTGCTGCTTGGAGCACTTGAGGACGGTGGAGGCGGCGGAGCCAAGGGGGACGACACCTCAGCCGTCCCCGCAAGCACGGCTGGAAGGGGCCTGCGGAGCAAGGATCAGTAAAAGCAACAAAAGGATCGGGAGCTAGGAAAGGAGAAGGCTTACTCATAAGTGGCGAAGTACTTCCTACGCTTCAGCAGGCGACAAGGGTAATCGTCGCCCAGGGCCTCCCTTCTCTTCCGGAGGGCCTCAAAGTCCACACAGAAGCGGCCCAAGAGTTGAGCGCAGGGATCAACCTGCGACGAAGACGGAGCGTCAAGGCGATCCGCGTCAGGGGCGCCTGCCTGATGCGCGCAGCCGATCGCCTCGCCAAGAGAAGCGGTTGGAGCCTCAGGGGCCTCAGTCGCAGGTGCTGAGGGCAGCTGCTTGCCACCCTCAGCCTCAGCGGCACGGGTCCCAAGAGCTGCCCCCTCATGAGCATCGTCCGGTGTTGTCACCCTGCCGGGAGCCCCCTCGGCCTCTGGCGCCTCATGCCTCCCTGCTCCACCACTTGAGGAAGAGCCGCCTTGGCCGACTGGAAGGGCAGTCACCATCACTGGGTTCTCGCGAGGCCCCTGGAGGCCAGCGGGGCGCGGCCCCCACTCATCAAAGATAGGCATCTGGTTCACAAAATCGCCCCTGTTCTGGCAGAGGTACAGCAAGGCCCCTCCCTGCTGGATGCTGCCGGGGTTGGGGTCTCCAGTCAGGATCAAGAGCACTGTCCTTAGCACTTCAGGCGTCAGGTCCTCTCCCTGGAGCCTCATACGATCATCACGCCCGCTGAAGGCCCACATCCGGCGGGAGTGGCGTTGGAGAGGAGCAATGCGGCGAAGCAGGAACTCCTTCACCACCTTGGGCGCTGTCACGCCAAGCGACCTCAAGAACGCGAAGCGGTGCCTGACGAAGACGAGCCATGGGCTCTCAAGCGTCTCCTGGCCCCAGCCCGAATTAGGGACAGCAGGCGAAGTTGGCTCCGATAGCAGGGGGCTGGGTACCCCTGCATCCACATACAGCCACCGCTCGCGGAACCCAGCCGCGGGCAGAGGGAGCCTGAAGTCAATCCCTGAGGCCGCTGTCTCAGACGCGGCAACGAAGCTCACGCACGCCCAGCATTGGGTAGGGTCGACAAGGCGCAGAGAGAAGAAGTGGCACAGCAAGGAAACCGAAGGAAGGATGCCCATCATTGCCTCGCAAACAAAGGCGAAGACCAAAAGGAGGGTGATGGATTCAGGACCAGATGCATCATGTGGATCTGATAGTGGGAAAGCACGGCATTGAAGAAATCAGAAAAGGGGGGAACCAGACCCGCCCACAGGGCATCGACAAAATACGGGACCTCGGTGGCTATCCTGTCGATGGAGAAGTGGGACGCGGGCCAGGCCGTTATCCTCCTGCATTCGTTGAATATAGTAGCCAGAGCCAACCTGACCTTGCCCAAGCCCTCGGCGGGGCCCGCCAACGGCGGCGAGCAAGGCGGAGGCACGGGTTTCTTCCCTCTTCCCTTCTTCATCGGAGCCATGGCGATAGGAAGGAGGGGAAGGTTCGAGATTGGGTTGAAGACAGAAGCTGGAGTTCGAGCGGAGGAAGGATAGAGGGCGCTCGAGCAACAGAAAGGGGAGCGGCTGTGTACGACTACGAGTCCGCCTAGCAAGGCGCCAAATAAGGGGGGCGTGGGGGAACAGTGCCGCCCACGCCCAATCAACCACCACGCAGCGCCCAAGGCCGCAGGCTGTTAGGGCCCGCGGCGCTTTGCCCTTGTCCTTTCGCCTCCCTACACGGCCAAGTCCAGGCACGCCTTGGGCCCGGGGGCTACTGTCGGCGTTCTGGGAACGGGGGTCCCTAGACTTGCCTGCCTGCGGCGTGGCTCAAAGTGGGCCCAACACGGCCCATCTTCATCAACACAACCCCAAGACCCTCGCGAGGGGCCAAGCCTCGCGGGGCGGACAACACGGAGCTTCCTCAGACACGGCCACATCAGGCTGGCTCGCGAGGAGGCAGAGAGATCAAGGCGGGGTACCTCACAAGGTGCCCGTGACGCAAGCCATGACGACCAAGGGCGCCAGGCGGGCGCCAGCCCGCACAGTGTCCTCCTTTCCTCTTTGGTGCAAAGGGAGCAAGCGCAGGCGGGAGCATCAAGCAAAGGCACCCGTTTTGGTGCAACGAGACCAAGACCAGTCCAGCGGCATGGAGGAAGTCATTGTGGAGCCCAAGCCAGCGTCACCGCCAGAGTCGTTGGCAGGCGAGGACTAACTTTAGTCAGGATAAGTGTACCAGATGTTCCTCTTCAAAATGGCCAATTGTTGGCGCCCTTCCCGCTCAATATTTGGGAAGAGGCCCAGGGCCTTTGCCTATAAATAGGACTAGCCACCCACAAGGTGGAGGGATCGGAAATCGGAGAGAGAATCAAGAAGAGAGAGAGAGAGAAGGGTGACTGAACTCCCCCTAGCAGTTCATCCTCCCAACCAAGAACAGACCCTCGCGAGGTTGTTCTTCCTTGTATTGCTCATCATCATCAACCCAAGAGGCAATCCACTGCACCACACACTGGAGTAGGGTATTACACCACAACGGTGGCCCGAACCAGTATAAACCCTGTGTCTCTTGTGATGTTCTTCCCATAGCTTAGATCTCAGCGAGGCGGAGGGGTGCAGGTAGGTAGGAGGCGAAATCTCCGTGCGCACCCCAGTGTTCGAACCTCAAGGGTCTACTGAAACCCGAAATCCAACAAAATGCGTGTATGAATTACAAGATATAGGGGGAGATCTCCATGATTCAACTCTTCAAGTGTGCATTGCTTCAAAAGCAAATTCCTCACTATGCACATCTTCAAGGGGAGTTCTTCTATATCTTGCAATCAAATTCCTCAATATCAGTATTTACACTTCACATGTTTATCCCCGTTGAAAACTTAACCTATATTGTCATCAATCACCAAAAAGGGGGGAGATTGTAAGTGCATCTAGTGTCCCTTAGTGATTTTGGTGTATTGAAGACTTATAGGTTAAGGGACTAATGCGTTTGTGAGTGTACACAGGTTTATAAGTCTATGAGGAGTTTGATATTTACAGGAAAAGTCGACCCCTAAAAATGAACATCTTCGACTGAAGATTTTGGTATTTCTGAAGACTTTCATGAAGACTTTGAAAGTGAAGAAATTGGTGTGTCCATGAAGACTTGATATTCATCCGAGGAATATGAAGCTTGAAGACTTTCGTTTTCATAGTTTTGTTTTTCTCTTTCTTGAGTCATAGGAAACACCGTACTGTTAAAGGGGGTCGAGGAAATACTAAGGAAAAATTTCCATGTGATGCTCAACTCAAAATCCTACACCTACCAATCCCTTCGAGTGAAGCCATTGGAAATCTCTTACAGATCAGTCAATTTGTTCAGTGAGAGAGACGAAGTTCTTCTGGTCTCTGAGGAATTTGTCTTGACTGAGGAGTTAGGAATTCGCCAGTGCGGATTGCCTACACAGTGAGGAACATGATAGCCCTGAGGATTTTACTACTCAAAATTCCAACCACTGCTGTGCTATGCGCCAGCTGTCCCAAAATATCTATCCACCTAACGGTCATATCATTGAAGGGCATTTATGTCTTATCATGTCGGGCTGCTCCCTAGGCTATAAATAGCCGCCCCCTACAACCACTAGCTGGTTGGCTGCTCCGAGAGAAACTGACACTTGTCATTTGAGAGCAACCCATCCTCCGAGGACTTTGAGCGAAAATCATCAAGTGAGGAAAAACCAAAAACCCAAAACCCAAACACCTATGAACCCCAAGTGATTGAGCATCACTGAAGAGATTCATCCTAAGTGGATCCGACGCTTGTTACCTTTGAAGAATGAGCTTCTTCCAGATGGTTAGGCGTCATGGTCTGGAGCATCCAAGAGGAATTGTGGATCGCTGAGTGACGAAGTTTGTGAAGGTTTGGAAGTCGCCTAAAGACTTACCATGAGTGATTGGACGAGGTCTGTGTGACCTTAGTTCAAGGAGAATACGGTGAGGACTGGGTGTCTTGGACTAAGTGTCCTTGACTGGATGTCCGGGACTGTGTGTCCTCGAGTTTAAATACTCAGCCGCTCCAACCAGACATACAACTGAGACAGCAGTTGGAACTGGTCTACCAAATCATTGTATTCACCAAGCTTACTAGTTCTATTTCCTCAACTCTTTCATTTCCTCATAACTGTGTTGTGTGTTTGTTCATATCTGTGTTTGAAGACTTTGAGTGAAGACTTTCTCAATTTCCTCAGTTCAATTTCTTCAGTCTATTTGTCTTCATCCTGTGTTATCCTGTGATTACGCTTCCTGTACTCTGTGCCTGTCTTCATTTCATCATGATGACTATGCTTGTATTCCGTTATGTTTACTTTTGAGTAATTATTCCGCTGCTAGTAGTTCTTCGCTAAGGAATTTCCTCACCGGCAAATTCCTCAGTGAAGAATTTCATAAAAATCGCCTATTCACCCCCCTCTAGTCGATATAACGCACTTTCTCCTTGCCAATTTCCTTCAGCTTTATTGATTTTGCATTGTGAGGTCATACCAACAAGAAAAAGGAATATCATTCGCTCTTCAGAACTCATTCATGCATGATACTGACGAACACTACTCTGATGAAAGGCAAAGTCATGATACGAGGATGGAATATGTACGAAAAAATGGACGGCTTGACATATTCACACCTATGATGTAGTAACTAAGCAGAAGGCACTTCAACAAATTAGAAACACTGCAAGACACCATATGGAAGGTGCAATCAATATCACTCTGCCAAGTTAAAATTGTCACGTCATAGGTGGTGTCCATCAAACTAGAAGCAATACATGCTAGAAATCATATTCAAGATGCAAACCAATATCACACTGCCAACTTAAAGGTGTCCCATCATAAGTGACTGATGCAGGACACACAAGAAGAGTAGTTTCATGTAAGAACATGGTGTGATAGACAGATATAGTATGTACCAAAGACAGGAAAGCGTGTCATATTCACATGTATCATGTGTAAGCTAAGCAGATGCAGTTTACACTAATTAGGAGCAATACGAGCTAGACACCATATGCAACATGCAACCAGATATCACACTGCCAAGTTAGAGCAAGCACCTTGGATGGTGGAGTAGGAGAGCGGAGACTTGGACCTTGTAATGCACTATCAGTACAAGGAGAATCGATACAGATGCTCCATTTACGTTGCTGCAGAGGACCACCATCATCGCCTTCCTTACTCTTTTCCTTCCTCTTTCTTGATTTTGCCTTGTCAAGTCAAACCCACAAGAAAAAGGAATAAAATTTGCTTTTCAGAACTCATTGATGCATGATACTGATGAACACTACTTTCATGTAAGGCAGCCGCATCATAGGAGGATGGAATATGTATGAAAAACAGGACGGCGTGACATATTGACATGTATGGTGTATAAAGTGTAAACTAAGCACAAGGAGCTTGAACTTGTTAGAATCGATGCAAGCTAGAAACCATATGAAAGATGAAACCAATATCACTCTGCTAAATTAAAAGGGTGCCCTAACAAATGTATTTGACCAAATTAGAAGCAATACATGGCAACAGGCTAGAAATAATATGCAATATGCAACGAATAAATGTGACTCATTGTAAGTGATTGATGCAGGATACAGAAGAGAGGTAGTTTCATGTAAGAACAAGGTTAACACATAGATGTAGTGTGTACCAAAAATAGGAAGGCATGTCATATTCACAGGTATAGTGTTTAAACTAAGAAGATGCAATTTACCCAAATTAGAAGCATTACAAGCTAGACACCGTATGCAACATGCAACCACATATCACACTGCAAAGTTAGAGCAAGCACCTGTGATGGTGGTGTAGGGGAAGTGCGGTCTTCAGGTACAGAGCTACGTTCAATATCTTCATTTAGGCTTGATGTTTCTTGAGAATCATGTGGAGAGGATGAAATTGCATTCTTTATAAGAGTATTGCGTCTCATATTAACCCACGCGCGTGACTGTCTCATCATAAGCGATAGACGCAGGATACAAAAGAAAAGTAGTTTGATGTAAGAACATGGTTAATAGAAAGACGTAGTATGTACCAAAAACAGGAAGGCATGTCATATTCACAGGTATAATGTGTTAACTAAGCATATGCAATTTACCCTAATTAGAAGCATTACAATGTAGACACCATATGCAACATGCAACCACATATCACACTGCCAAGTAAGAGCAAGCACCTGCGATGGTGGTGTGGGGGAATTGCGGTGATCAACTAGAGAGCTACGTTGACTATCTTCATTTAGCCTTGCTGTTTCTTGCGAACCAAGTGGGGAGGATGACACTGCACTCTTTAAACCAGTAGGGCGTCTCACAGTAACCCACTCGGGTGACTATCTCATCATAAGTGATTGACGACGGATACAAAAGAGAATTAGTTTGATGTACGAACATGGTTAATAGACATATGTAGTATGTATCAAAAACAGGAAGGCATGTCATTATCAAAGGTATAATGTGTAAAGTAAGCAGGTGCAATTTAACCAAATTGGAAGCAATACAAGCTAGACACCATATGCAACATGCAACCACATTTGACAGTGGGAAGTTAAAGCAAGCACCTGGGATGGTTGTGTGTGGCAATTGAGACCATCAACTGCAGAGCTACGTTTACTGTCTCCAACTGCTGACATTGCACCCATTGAGCGCTGAAACGCTTAGTGCTTATCTTCGAATTACACTAGAGGAACTTCTATCTTTTCTTTTCTGCATTCATCAACACCGCGTTAGAGTCTGAAATACCCATGCATAAAAAACAATATTGTGAGTATGGGTGAAGTGTGTGCACAATTAGTATAGTGTAAAGGTAGCAGATAGCAGGTCGGTGAGAAATAAATGATGGGAGACATATGATAGCTCTACAACATGCATGGCACACTAAATTACTACATGATTCTATGAAAATAACAGTCGACTCAAAGCAAATAGGTTAGTCCATTTTTTCTGAACCGTCCGATGTACAAAGAATGGGCAGATCACCTTCATCTACCTCTAGCCAGTCAGTGTTGATGATCTTCCTCAAAACGCTAGCGACCACCGGCCCAGTATTCCTCCCATGCCTGCACCATCCCCTCAACCTCACCGCACCACCGTTCTTGCACTGCCCCCCGGCCATCCATTCAAGCCCCGCCGACCTCCAGATCGGGCGCAAGCAGCTCCTGCGCCCCAAACCCCTATGATAGACACCGATGCGCCGCTTCCCCGGGGAACAGGCGGACTAGGTGCTCCGCGCGCCTAAGCGGGTGCTGCTTCTTTTAATTGCGGTTTGACTAACCCTGAATTGAAATCCAGGCGGGCTAGTGACCTCTAGCAAAGGTGAAATAGTAAAAGGGAGGAAACCTTATGCATTTAGTATCACGAAGAAGATGCAGTAAGAAGCGCTCAACTAGTTTCTTTCATGGGATGAATATGGTGTGAGCAGAGACATAAGATTTGCACCAATAAGGGAACAAGAGTACCTCTTTCTGCTGGCAGTGTTGTGTCCTCCTTCTGTTTTTTCGATGATCTTCTTGTTGTTCGCCGGAAACCAGAAGGTGTGGAGGACGGTGCAGCCTTGGATGAACCCATGGCCAAGTTGTTGAGAGTGGTGCGGTGGCCGTCTGTCGGCGACGGGGAAGCAGATCCGAGGTGGTGAACGATGGCGTAGAGGGAACAACTTCGGTGCGGTGGACGGTTGCGACAGTGGAGCCGCAACAGTGAGGTGCAGGACGGCGTGGTCAGAGTGGTTCTGGTACAGTGCATGTCGGCGTCGGCGGCGTGGAGGTAGCTTTGCCTCGGCTTCAGCTGCTAAGTCCTTGAGGGCATTGTGTTTGCGGTTGCGTTGGACGACGACGTCGGGGTACCGGCTTCGGCGTGATTGAGGAGGGCGGCGGTGGATTGGCCGCTATCGGGTGGAGGACGGAGGAGGCTGGGGTTTCGCGGCTGGTGGAGAGGGCGTTTTCGCGCCCACGGAGTATGAATGGGGAAACGGAGGGGGGCGGGGAACTAAGGGGGAACAATGTTTTGGTTTGAGACGCGCTTGTTTGAAATTTGGGGAAAGTTACAAACTTTGCCCCATCTAAAATTTCGGACATATTGCGGGTGGGGGGTAGGATAGTCATGTCAGGTGTCCCAAATGTGGGCGGGATAGATTTCGGCCGAGCGCATGGGTAGGCTCCCACGGCGTATGAATGCTTCTCGGAGGCGGTTGAGATTGGCGTCTTGGTGAAGTTACAAACCTACCCCGGTTTAGACCTTTGGACATCGGGCCGATAGGCTACATGGGCCAGAGTTAGGACAGTAATTTCCTACCACCAAAACATTAGTCTCACGCGGTTTCGGGTGACCAGAGGCCTATTTGGCGCTTCGTTCAATATTTGGGAGCAGAAGCATTAACGTTTTCGGTTCTCTTGAATTGAACTTTCAGGATTTGTCAAACTTCACAAATCTTTACTCTTGAAAATCCTAAAGCTACGATTATTTTGGAATGGAGGGGGTACATTTGAATATACATTGTACACGAGTATATATTAAAAAAAATGCAACTTACCTCAGTTCATGCATGGTTCCAGATATAATCTCCTTGGTTGCAAAAAAAAGTTAGATATGCGTATGAATATATATAGCATGTTCAAACTCACAACAAATATTGATGCCCCCTTTTACATCTGATTTACAAATGCCATTATCTCGGGTTCAAATAGATGAATGCACTTCCTATGAATTCGAATCTTTGAAACCCCCTTTATGTTGAATTCGACATGTATTCTATTTCGTAGCTAGCAATTTGGAATGTATCCATGCAAGTGACAAATGTATAAAGTGCTTCACACTAACAACATGGAGTGCACTAATTAATGTTTATATATGAATTGCAAAAGCATCCATTGCCTGTATTTCAAACCGCTCTCACTCTATGGATCGATAATATGAAATAAACACATGCACATGCTAGAATTCAATAGAGTATGGGCGTCTGATAGACCGATTTTCGTCCATATGCAATTTGCAAAATTCATGATCTCATCCAAAAATAATAATGCCATTTATATTTTAATTTAACGCGTAGAACCGCCTTTTACACGTAGATGCACTATGCCTCGCCCCGTTCTCACAAACGCGTTAGATATCTCTCTATCTAACGCATAAGTGCACACACTTTATATGCATCGGCATTTCTCTTTCACACATGCTCACAATCTCTCTCAGGGTGTCGGGGTGTCTCACGCACATGCTCTCTCTCTCTCTCTCTCTCTCTCTCTCTCTCTCTCTCTCTTTCTGACTACTATGTACCAATCCTTTCACTAATCTCTGTTGGAAAACACTATTTCTCTCACATGCATATATACACATGCACGGTCTCTACTAGCCCTCTATACGCACATATATGTGCCTACGTGTCTCCCGCACACACATTATCTTTAGGCCTC